>NC_136069.1:306762272-306956904 GCF_964261635.1 Lissotriton helveticus | reverse complement strand
ACCAGGCAGAACCAAGTCCGCTTCTGGCTGTAGGTAGTGTGACCACATCACTCCACATCTGAAAGTGCTTAACTGGCACCCTACAAGACAATAATAGATCTACAAATTGCTTGCATTACACAAAAGGCAATACACCATAAAACTCCACATTACCTACCCCATAAAATTACGCTGTCCGGAGGCACTAGACCCTCAAAAGGATTGGAGGATTTTCTACTGAAACCAGCATTATTCCGTAAGAAAAAAACTTACAATAGAGCATCCACAGGAGCTGCACCAAGGATTTGAAATTCGCTCCCACCGAATATCAAAAGAATCACCTATGCTCCACGATTCAAAAAGGGGCTGATTACGCCAGTCCGCCTGCCATTGTAGCAGTGTTTGGGACTGCCCACCAGACATGCGGCCGTCCCACCACTGCAATTAGGATGCACCCGCCCTACTGGCAGGTGCATCCAGGGAATTTCCTGTGTGATGGCAAAGGACCACCATCGCTGGCCCGGCGGTGGCTGTTCTTCCGCCATCCTAATGAGCCTCTAAGTCCTTTCTGATGGGTAAATTTCTCCCATAATGAACAATGTGTATAACAGCTTGGATATAGAAGAACTCAGGAATAGTATTATCTTAAATTTAAGTACGACACGACAATCTTGATTGTAATCTAATGATCTTTATTATTCCGCATTATATTTGTCTTGTGTATGGATAAATATATGCCATTAATAGTGAATACATGAACTTGTTCTTGATGAGAAAGAATTGGATAACTGCTGATATCGAAGATTGTTGAAATGTAAAGCACTGCGACACCCCATCTCTGGGTCTGGTTCGCGCTATAGAAAACAATGAATGCATACATGAAATAAATAAATAACATGGATTTACCAGTGCACTATTATCCTAATGAATGTTACTGACTCCTTTTATGAACTGGAAGTATGTAATCCTATGGTTATGAGGCAAACATGGACAGAACTAAGTTTGTTCTCATTCTCTATTGAAACAATGGTCTTTGTCCGTCATCACTGTTGATGAATATATGTTTTAAAAGAGATCCATGACTGGCCACTGGGTAAAGAGATATGATTAAGACTCATTTGAGTCGAAACGCGTCATGCTACCTGTTTGCCATAATAAAGATCTGGAATTGAGGGCGATTGTTGGGCTTGATTTTGCCATCAAGGAGGGCAAATTTCGTTTGATATATATACACATCACAAAACCATTGACGCGGCACTCAAGAAGAGATTTGAAAAATGAGATTATTTGCATGGCTCAACCAAGGCGTTTCAGCCCTCTCATGGCCTTGTTCACAGTCAGCGAGTCCTTTATTGCACTATATATACACCCACAAAGCCTTAATGTGGCATTATGGGAGTTGTAGTGCATAATTATAAAATTGTGTATTTACAAGAAAGGAATCATTTCTGCTGTTATTTACAAGACAATTGCTTATAGTGGAGGGTTAATAATCTGCTGATATAGTATCAGGCAGAGTAATTCTCATCCTTCTAAAGCCATATTCAATTATATATGGTGCCTAGTTTGTTTGTATAGTACATGAATAATCATTAAATGCTAGCGGCAATAAGACGTTTTGAGGGGAATGACATTGTTATTCCAAGTTCCAAAATTTCACAAAGGTTTTTACAAAAAAGAGGGAAAAAAGAAGAAGGGGGGCGGAGAAGAGAGGAGGGGACGTGGGGGGGGGGGATGAAAGAAGGAAAGGGGGAAGAGAAAATGGGGTAGGTAGGGGTAGGAAAGGAGTGATTTTATTTTAGGGAAGGACTAGTACCTTGCCATATTTTAAAGAATCTGTCCATGTGCTATCGTTAAATGGTTGGATATTTACTCTAGGTATACAATCAGTCCTTTCATGTTCCAATTTAACAAGAGAAAAAAGCGCACAGGAAAGGGAAGAAGGGGGGAGTGGCAAATAGGGGGAGGGAAAACTTTAGGGGGGGGGAGGGTCTGGTACCCTAGTTTAGAGTTTAAAGTTTCAAAAGTCCATCAGTATCCTGTTGTTAAATACATGAATATTTACTCTAGATGTACAAACAGTTCTTCTTCATTATTCATTCCTCTCGGGTCTTAGTCTTAAGTCTGATGATGTAGAGAGACTCAAGTTGGCACAGCTTTTTTGTTCTATTTCCGCCACGTTCATCTGGCATGATGGTATCAATTCCATAGTAACACATTGCCCACCGGTCTTCATTTTGGCATAGTATCATGTGTTTAGCAGTTGCATATTAGGTGTCTTTATTCTTAACTGCCCACATGTGCTCAAGAATGCGTTTCTTTCAGAGGACAGATCCTGCTGCCAATGTATTTTTGGCCACAGGTACACTCGATTATATAGATCACATACTGTGTGGTGCATGTGATTTTCTGATTTAGCATTGTTGTGTTTCCATTCGGTTCTGGAATAGTTTTCATACTTTTTTTCGATCTTGCAGACTTTACTTGAATTACATTTTGTAAACCTATTTCGTTGTTCCACTAGTCAATTTGTTTCTTCTTTTTGATTAAAATTACTGTTCACTAGCATATCTTTCAAGAATTTCGTTTTTCTATATGTCACTATTGGTTTGGGACCAATCAATTGTCCTATATCTGGATCCTTCCCAATCAAATGCCAGTGTTTTTTTATTTTATTCATGATTATGCCACTTTCTTTACTGTAGGTAGTGATGAATCTAGGAACTTTTTCTCATTCATTGTGTTCCTGTTTTGACTTCGGTGTTAAAGTTTCTGCTCTTGATTTGTGGTCAATCCTTCTTTTGTTTTTCTTCAGTGTCGTTTCACTATAACCTCTCTGTTTTAATCTCTCCATGGTTTCCTGGATTTTTTCCTCTGCGTTACCTGGTTGGGAACAGATGCGTTTTATCTGCATAAACTCCCCATAGGGGATACTGTTCATTAGGGGTTTAGGGTGGAAGCTAGTTCCGTGCAAGATACTGTTAGTGGCCGTCTCTTTCCTGAAGAGAGTAGAGTGTATTTGATCATCTTTAATGAATATTAGAGTGTCTAGGAAAGGGATCGCAGTTCTACTCATACTGTAGGTGAAAGATAGACCAACTTGGTTAGTGCTCAGTTTGTTATAGTAGTCTTGGAATTCTTTTTCAGTTCCATTCCATTTAAAAACAAGTCGTCTATGTAACGAACCCATAGTATAATCCTGTCCAGATCATCTTGGTTGTCCACATCCCAGGCCACTGTTTTTTCCCACCACCCCATTGTGATGTTAGCGTAGTTCACAGAAAAGGAAATGCCCATGGCAGTTCCATACAGCTTTTTAAAAAAGTTCCTTATTAAAGCAGAAAATATTGTTTGTGAGGCACATTTCGATCATGGTAAGTAGCATTTGTGTATGCTTCATCTCCGAAATGTTTCTTTGTTTAAGGAAGTAGCTTCATGCTTTGAGTCCTACTTCATGTCGTTTTGATGTATATAATGATACTACATCTATAGTTACCAGTAGGAATTGGCTATTCCAAGAAATGTCATTTAAAATTCGCAAAAAATCCCCAGTGTCTCTGATGTAAGAGCTCATACTTCTGGCTATTGGGGCAAGAAATTGATCTACGGATTCCGAGATGTTCTCACACAATGAGTCGCACGAGGAGACAATTGGTCTTCCTGGGGGGTGATTAAGGGTATTGTGTAATTTTGGCAAAAAATATATTGTTGGAATAGCTGGTAATTCATTCATCTGGAATTTAAATTCTTCCTCGCTGATCAGGTTCTCATTGTGCCATTTAGTTATGTTCTCACTCAGGTCACACGCCATTTTATTTATTGGGTTATTGGATATTCTCCTGCAGTTAGTATTATCATTCAAATTTCTGTATGCTTCACATAGATAATCTTTGGTGTCCATAAGTACGGTATTCCCCCTTTTATCAGCGGGTTTTATTATTAGTTCTTTATTTTTCATTAAATTCTTGATTGCTTCCTGTTCCTTTTTGCTTAAATTCTCCCTTTGATTTTAATTTCTGGTGTTCGATATCTTTTTGTGTTCTTCCACTATCGCTTTGCTGAATTGATCAAATCGATTCCCAGGTGGCAAAACAGGGCAGTATCTAGATTTTCTTTTGAAGCCACTGTCCACTCTTTTATCCGTTTCAATTGCAAGGTGGTCAAGAACTTGCTCCTCTGTCATATCGTTTTCATTTAAGTCATACAGGAGGTTGAAAATATTCTTCAGGTCTGGTACTTGATCTATGCTGATTGCTGGTTCCGATGTTTGAACAAGACCGCTCATTTCTACAGATATATTTGCATCTTTTTTAGTTTTTCGGATGGTATGTATTTTAGCAAGTTTCAACTTACGAATATATTTATACAGGTCAATTCTCACTTGTGTGCAGTCAAAGTGGCTTTCTGGGCTGAAGGATAGGCCTTTATTCAGTTCTGATTCTTCTTCTGGTGTAAGAACATGTTTGGAGAGATTGACAATCAAGTTGACATTGTTAATTTTCGGTTGTGCAGTGGATATTGCCTTTTTCCGTTTGGCGAGTCGGGTTTTTTCTGGTGCTGATGATGCATTCTACCCTCTTCCTTGTCCTCGATTCGCATTTCTTCCACGGCGTCTTCCTCGTGACAGGGTTTGGTCCACATGCATTAAGCGCATCTCCTCTAAAAAATTGGTTTTTGGCCCAGAAATATTTCCACTGCTCTGCTTCGCTCAGATCTGATCCACTTGCACTAGTACTGTCAATTACTTTAGAAGTCTGTATGGGAGAATTCTTTTTCAATGACAAAGCGGGGGCCTTGAAAGCGCGATACTGGGACATGCGCTGAATTAATGTTCACAACAAACTCCTTCAAGAAAGAGAAAGGCCACAACAGGGGAATACTTCAGAAGCGCTTTATTCTGCTCAGCTACACAGGTAGTGGTTTCTCTATGTCACCCTCAATGGCGAATGCATTTCGGCGTGGTTCTGCTTTCATCAGCGCCAGGTGCATGTGTTTCTGTATACAGGTGTGTATCGAGGCTTAAATGTCCTTCCCCCTCCTGTTTCCAAGAGCGCAGCTCCTCCCCCAGTGTTGTCCTTCATTCGCCTATACCTCTTGTAGTTTGCCCGATAGTTTGCGCCTACAAGTCCCAGCATGCAGAAACATTCTCTGGTAGGTATTGCGGGGAGGGGGGGGGGGGGGACTGATGCGCTCCGATGTCATTGAAGAACCCCCATATTCCTAATGCAACTCGAACATATATATATATATATATATATATATATATATATATATATATAAATATAATCGCTCAGTCTTCCTGAAAATCTCATCCAAGAAAGAAGCACTCACAGGGGATCTTTATCAGTCTCCTTCAATGTTTATTTGGGAGCAACCATGACGCGTTTCTGCATCCGCCTTACTCTGATGTTTGAATAGTGGGCCAAAAACAGTGCAATGTTTAAAGAGCAACAGTTAGTCACATGATGTGTTGCAATATAAACATCTAAAACTGACTACCTATGATGTTAATTCTATTCGCCACAGTCAGCGCGATCTTGGTACATATACCTTCACCATATTGCTAACTGGCATATATAGTAACATAAAGTGTCCTGGTTTTTCTCTTCATAAAAACCATTTCAATTAAACGATTGCATCCTCAAATTCAATATTGCACTGTAGCTGAGCTTTTATACATCTCAATGACAAAATACACGTTACTTCCGTCCGCAACCGTAAAAACATATCACTCCATGTATTGGCTTACAAAATAATCTGCGAGATAGTGTTTTAATAAAGCCGTATATCGGCAAAAGTAATAGTTGTTAATATTAGTTAAAAAAGCTCTCAAGACACAGGAACATATCTAAAGACGTGATTCAAACAGTGGGAGAAAATTCATACAGTTCATATTTCATCAATTGTTCATACTCATATCAGATTTATCTTCGATCTCCTAGGTGTACCATCAGTTCCTCACCACTATTCATCCCATTTAGAATTTTAGTCTGTAAATCTATTATGTACCTAGATTCAAGTCTTCTTAGCCTCATCACTCTGTCACCCCCTCTTATATTTGGTGGCACTTAGTCAATTCCAAAGTAGCGTAATAGATCCCTATTACTACCATGTTTTTCTAAAAAGTGCCTTGCTACGGGATATGAAGCATCATTTTTCGTTATTGCCCGCATGTGCTCTAAAATGCGTACTTTGACTGGATGAATGATGCTTCCAATGTATCTAAGTCCACATGGACACATTAAACAGTACACTGCATATGCAGTGTTGCACGTTAAAAATGTGTTTATAGTTTTGTGTCTCTCTAGACCGGGTACATTATAGGTGAGAGTTCTTTTGCTAAAGGAGCAAGCCTTACACTTAGCATGGGAAAAACCTCCTCATTTCTTTCAAGGTACTCATAGGTTTAGATTCTGTCCCTAGATGGCTGTGTACTAGGAAGTCTTAGTGAACTTGCCTTCTTAAATGTTATCTGCGGTACTGACGGTATATCTGGGCCTATCACATTATCAGTTTTTAGGATATGCCACTTCTTTTTCAGTATTTTTCTGAGGTCATTAGTATTATTTGAGAAAGTAGTTATCATCCTGAATTGTGTTACATTTGAATTGTTGACACATTTCTCTTTTTCTTGCAATAGAATCTTTCTTGGGATGCCTTCCACCCGTTTTAAAGAAGCATTTAGTAAATTTGCATCATACCCTCTCATTACAAATCTATCACCGCTGGCTTGCACTGCAGTTTTAAAATCCTTATCCTCAGTACTCTTCCTTTTCAATCTTAAAAACTCCCCATAGGGGACACGTTTTATCAGTCTGGGGGGATGATTGCTTTCAGCGCGCAAAATCGAGTTTCCGGCCGTTAGTTTACGTTAACCCTGGGTGTAGTTTGCGTAGTAGCGCTACGCATAGCTACGCGAAGTACACTTCGCACTACGCGAACTACCCGTAGCTATGAGAACTGCGTAGTGCACTGTGCAAAATGCTGTTCGCACTGATTGCACAGTGCCGAATGCTTGTCCGCACTGTGCAATCAGTGCAAACCGCTTCTTGCACAGTGCAAGCGGTCGTTTTCTGCCGCTCAAGTTGATTTCTACTCGAGCAGCAGCTTTCTCAATGCAGACTGGTAGTTTCTCATCTCGAGCAGTCGCAAGCATACGCGACCACTCGCAATGAGAAACCTGACCTCCCCGGGTTGAGAATCTCGCTGGGAGGTTTATTTTCCACGCTCGCGATTGGCAACTTGATGTTGCTGATCGCGAACGAGGAAAAAGTTTTGCCGGGATGTCATTTAGCTCGCTCCCGGTCACCAACATGACGTTGAGTACCGCAAGCAAGCAAAAAATTACTGCTACGCGTGTTTGCACTGTGCTATGTGCGAAGTAGCGCAAACTACGCAAGTTTAGCGTAGTACTTTGCCCAGGGTTATTTAAGATACAATGACATCGTAATGCTAACTTTTAAATCAAGAAAATTGACCGTCTCAGAACTAACTTCGCCACTAAAAATGCAAATTAATCTTGTTATTATTTAAATGATCAATATATCGCATAGCTGTTTCTGTGTGCCTTTACAAACTATGCATAAATCGTCGATATAACGATGCCAAGATATTACGTTGACCATCCACTCATCATTCTGTGGCAACCTGAACACCTGCTTCTCCACCAGCCCACAAACAGGTGTGCGTAGCTTGGGTCGAAGCAGGTGCCCATCACTGTACCAGAGACCTGTCTGTAGTAATCTTCGCCAAACATAAATATGTTGTTCGTGAGACAGAACTCAGTGAACTATAGGAGCATCTTATTATGTTCTGTGTATTTCATTGATCTTTTAGACAAGAAGCAGTCTACAGCCTCCAACCCATGGTTATGATTAATGCAGGTTTATAAACTTGTTATATCTAAGACAATCAATTTATAATCAACGTTCCACTTCAGTGTTTCCGTGTGACAAAGAAAATCCTTAGAGTCTCTAATGTATGATGGCAGCTCAACTACAAATTGAAATAAAAACAGTAAATGAATATAGACGAATGCTCTGTCAATGGAGCAGTGATATATATATATATATATATATATATATGTGTGTGTGTGTGTGTGTGTGTGTAAAATTCGATATTTTGTACAACTATATTTTTTACATCGATATTGTTTTTTCTGATATTTTTGTACTTACCTGTTTAAGTATAGGGAGTCAATATTTTTGCATTCTATATTTTTGCATCAATATTTTTTACTTCTATATTTTTTGCATCAATATTTTGTCAGTGAACCGATGGAAACCATAAAGCAGTCTTTGGTTGCTTAACAGCGTCTCTGTGGGATTCTGTCCTACCACTTCTTAGACTCCATGGAGACCTCCCGGAGCGGTGAACTGTGACTCAAGCAGAGTGGGCGTCTGCAACTCCTGCGTGGACCCAGGACTTCCTTGTTACTTAAAAGTGCCCAATGGGTATGGACCCTGCTGCTCCTGATCAGACTCCTTGTTTTACTCTCCTGGTAACAGCTGTGGCCCCAGAGGGTTGGACATCTGTATCTCAGTAAAGTATAAAACCAAGATGGAGCCCACGGACCCACAACATTGTCGGCTTCTAGTAAAAGCTCCTAAATATGGTAAGCACCTGTGTGAGTAATTGCGCTCATTCTTGCGCTCTTACTGACACCTCACACTTATGTGCAGTGACATTTTGCTGCACTATGATTATTCCTCGTTTTCAAACATTAGGCGCTTCCCCTACAAACATGCCTCATTGAGACCACACAACAAACACCATTTTACCCAAGTTCTCCACAGGCCACAGAATGATAGGAATTAGATGCAAATCTCAGCACCAAAAATTGCTTTGAGACTCTCTATCTGTATAAAAGGGTTATATAAATACCAAAAGACTACAGTACAATTCACGGAAGCATGGGGTGTGCATATTTGTCTTGCGCTACCATTCCACGTATTTCCCCCTCTCAAAAAGGCAGAAAAGCTGCAATACCGGGGACCATTGTTTTTCCCTCCTCTTTCCTTGTAGATACCATTAAAAACAATTTGAGTTTGGGTCCGTGTATCTGCCTCTGGCTTATGAAAAATAAACATGTGATATTAACTTCTCTACTTGGGGATGGACGAGAAGCAGACTTTTGAAATGTGAATGTTATATTGGGATCAGCTTGTGAAAAGAGCAATCAGGTGTCAATGCATGTTAGGCCCTCTCTTTGTTTCCTCATCTCTGGGATGTGTGACAGGGGTTCTTGAAAGGTTCAGAAGGACACATATGCATGCAGTGTGCTGTAATTGCTGCTGTGACGTACCACATAAACTCCACACCTAGGGTGGTTTAACAGTGCCTCAAACAAGTTGGGCTTCTATGGTTCTTGAGTGGATGTCGTACCACAGTCCCCGATGGCTGAGCAGCGTCCAATCTGCTAGGGTACTGCTCTTCATAGACAGACTCCATGTATGACACCTCTTGTAGATTCTCGGTGTCCAAGTTGGAGGCTATAGATCCAATTAACAATCCAATAAGCCCCACTCCCTGAAGATACCCCTTGCAGCCAGCTGAGACAATACGAATATAGACAGGTGCATACAATGCATTCATACACTCTCTGCCAAGTGCTGCTTTGCCCAAAGACACAGGTCAATCATTTCTCATTAAGGGCCTGATTCACAAAGGGGAACTTACACTTTTGTGAAAGTTTACTACTTTTGGTATTCACAAACCACGAGCTTAATTTTACTAATAGTAATTTCACAACTGCGGAGACTTCACACTTGTGGCATTGACTCTGCACATAAAAAGATCGGCCTGACCCCACCTTTTTATGTATAGAATGCTCTGCCCTTACTGCAGAGTCGCTGCAGTCGTGAAATTACTATTAGTAAAGTTAAACTTGTAGTTTATGAGTACCAAAAAATAATAAACGTACACAAATAGTGTAAGTTTACCTTTGTGAATCAGTCCCTTAATGAGAAATGATTGATCTGTGTCTCTGGGAAAAGGGGCACTAGCCACAGAGTATATTAATGATTTTTTTGTAACTATTTTTTATTAACACAAATATGAGCAGTATATACGGACAATCAAGAATCAGTAGTGCACAGACACATACCTGTGTGTATTCGTATTGACTTAGGTCCATGGCTGAATAATGAATGAATTGGGCATCATTAAATCAACCTTCTTATGTAATACCTATGTCATTTTGACAGAAAAGAAACTAAAGTGGCTTCGGTAATTGCTTTGCTTAGTGCTGCACATGCTTTGTTTATCTTCTGCACGTGACAGAGCCTGATTTATAGATGGGTGGTTATGGGAAATAAACCAATAATGGTGGCACCGTTTTCTGCGTTAAAGGGGTATGCAATGGGTTTTGCTTGTGGCATTCCCAGCAACATTCCTGGCTTTTTGACACTGCCCCAGATTTTTGAGAAATCAGAACTCTGAGGCAGCGCCAAACACTTACGCCTCCCCAGGGGAGGCGTAAGGGAGGTAGAGTGAGGAGAAATATCTTTATCTTTCCTTGTTTTTCCTTGTTCTATGTCTGCTGCATTTTGCAACACACAAAGAGAGAGGAAAAGAGCCTCTTGTGTATTTGTGCAGGAAGGTTTCCCTTTTTGCACAAAAATAATCACCCCTGCAATGCAGCCACCCTTCCATCATGGCGCAAAAGTGCCTGCATTGGTGCACGGCAGCCCATTGTGCACTGGTGCAAGGGAAAAGGACAGGAATGCTCCATATCTGATAGATACAGCGCATTCCTGCCCTTTTCTGTTGCCGTAGGGCAGCGCTGCAGGAAGGCCTGCTGCACTGCCCTACACCAAAACCTCATAAATGCGGCCCTGGGTGTGTAAGGAACCTTAGGAGTTACAAATTAGGGGTATGGTCATAGTGCAGTGTCACAGACTGTCATACTCTTTTTCACCCAGGGCAGAAACTACAGACAGTGAAAAAACATACAAACCAATGGTGTGAGCATACCTATATTTGTCCCACCCACCTGCGCTGCTGTGGCAGAGGTGGTGTATTTGCTACATCAGTGGTTTGACAGCCGGTGCATCAATGTCTGGTGGGCTAATCTCACAGGGCATGATGGATGGCCCTTCTAAGTTTGGAATACAGGTGGAGGGATGAAGTCGTAGAATATAATTGAGTAGAGTCCATCAACGGCTAAAGAATGAGAAATTTCCTAGTTTACACAAAGGAAAGTTTCAGTTCTATTAAGGACGCGGAGGCGAGGATTTTGCTTGTCCTTTCTCCATTTTATTGGACAGCACGTTAAAAGTATAAAGAAAAAACTTCAACCATGAACTACCCTAACTAACATGGCAGCAGTAGTCATGGTAGCACAGTAACCAATCACAGTCTAAGCAACAGCATAAAGGGATCCCGCGTCGGTAGTCCTTCCTCTTTCGTTGTTGCCGCTGGAAAAAATCCTCTATCCTCTAGTCCGTTTTCTGATCGGAGCCTAGGGAAGAGAAATAATGATAATATCTCGTCCAGAACAATGTTGACAAAAATCTAGCACATTGTAAAGGAGATAGGTAATGATAAATGCAGTAAAACAAGATATATCAAGTAAACATATCGATCAATGTATGCATCAACATATAGGATAAAAATTACTCCCTTCATATGAGGAAACAATACTGGAATCCATAGGTCAGGGAGGGAAAAGGCTAGACAAAGCCAGGGTGGGAAAATCCTCGCCTCCGCGTCCTTAATAGAATTGAAACTTTCCTTTGTGTAAACTAGGAAATTTCTCATTCTATGTCAGGAAGCGGAGGCGAGGATTTTGCTTGTTTAAAGCTTACTCACCACCAAAGAAGTCGCCTCATGGATTGGCTTAAAATAAAACTTTTTAAAAGTTGAATCTGAAGACCAATCCGCTGCATTCATAATATCTTCCAATCTGCGCCCAACTTGGACAGCTTTGGAAGCCATAGCGCCTCTAGTGGAATGAGCACCGAAGTTTGTAATGTTAATACCAGCCTCAGACATAATCCACCTGACCCATCTGGCAATGGTGGGAGAAGAAACCGCTTTGAAAGGTTTCTTTATCGCAATTAGCAATTGTCTTTCGCCCAGAGGGCGGACTTCTAAAGTCACATCTTCATAAGTTTTGAGGCAACGAACAACACACAGTTTAGGAGAATCCGGAAAAGCTGGGTAAGATACTGACCTTGTATTGCACTTAGTTCTTCTGGAGACTGTAAAAGTAACTCCTTCAGGGGTAAAGATTCTGGCAGAAACATCAAGGGCGCGAACATCGGAAGCCCTTTTGCAAGAAATGAGACAGAGGAGAATAGCCAATTTAGCTGAAAGCTCCTTGCGTGAAAGGTACTCGTTATCCTGCCAGGATAGAAGGAATCGTAAAACCACATTTACATCCCAAAGACCGGAATAACGAGGTTCCGGGGGACGAGACAGGTGAATACCCTTGAGTAGTTTGCAAACCCAAGGATGCTCTCCCACAGGAGAACCATCCACAAGGGCATGACCCGCAGAAATTGTTGATCTGAAAGAATTGATAGTACAGTAAGCAAGTTTGTCGTGAAAAAGCTTTGCAAGGAAGTTAATTACTTCTGTCACAGGAGAGTCCACTGGATCCAGGTGTTTTGCCACACACCAATGAACCCATCTGTTCCAGGCAGATCGGTATCGTTTAGTGGTACTAGGGGCCCAGGCTCGCTGAATGAGGAGTTCAGCGTCTGTCGAAAGTGAGTCGTGAGACCAACGTCCCCTGAAATCCTCCAGGCCATGAGACGTAGATGGCCTTGGAGAACCAGAGGGTGTGGATGACCCAATGGATCCGTCAGAATGAGGTCGAATATCGGCAGCCGAAGAGGTCTGTCCCAAGATAATTCTAGAAGAGACGGGAACCAACATTGAGCTTTCCATATCGGAGTGATCAAGATTAGAGAGGCTCGTTGTCTGCGGACCTGGGCTGCTACCCTCTGAATGAACAGGAACGGGGGAAAGGCATAAGCTGGAAACCGTGACCAATCCTGCAGGAAGGCATCTACTGCTTCCGCACCCGGGTCTGGTTTCCAGCTGTGAAACCGGGGAAGTTGGGCGTTCCACCTGGACGCAAACAAGTCCATCTGTGGAAGACCCCAAAAATCCGAGATCATTTGAAAGACAGACTGATCCAGTTTCCAATCGCTGGCATCCCGAAAATTCCTGGATTGCCAGTCCGCCACAGAATTCATCTCGCCGGGAAGATAATCCGCCATGACAGAAATCTGGCGTAAAAGACAATAGTTGCAGAAATCCTTCACGAGATCCGCTAGGACTTTGGAGTGGGTGCCGCCCAGGCGATTTATGTACCTGACCGCAGTCGTGTTGTCCATCCGAAGAAGGACACAACAAGAGACTCTGGTCGTTGTGAACGAGCGTATGCCGAACGAACTCGAAAGGATTTCCAAGCAATTTATGTGGAGATGAAGTTCCTCCTCCGTCCATCTGCCTCCCACTGAAAGGGAGCCACAACGGGCTCCCCAGCCCTTGCGGCTGGCATCCGATTCGATCACAAGATCTGGACGGGAGCCAAAAATCGCCTTGCCGTTCCATGCATCCATGTGATCCAACCACCATAGGAGTTCCGATCGGGCTTCCATGGACAAAGAGATGAGTTCCGAGTACGTGAGACCTTTGCGGAGATGAAACGCTTTTAGTCTCTGGAGAGCTCTGTAGTGAAGCGGGCCTGGATGAGGACAGTAGACCTACTATCCTGGACAATTGACGGAGAGACATCCGGTCTCGACGAAGGACCTTGCGAATCTCCTTCTTGATCTTGGAGATTTTTTGAGAAGGGAGATGTAACGTTGCATCCGTCGTTCTTATCAGGAAACCCAGGAAAGTCATTTCCTGTTGAGGGACTAAATCTGATTTCTGGGCGTTGATGACAAACCCCAGAGATTGAAGCATAGATATGGTCACTTGAAGGTGGTGGAGGAGAAGATCCTTGGATTGATTCATTAATAGAATGTCGTCCAAGTAAATTATTAGACGAAATCCCATGGTGCCAAGATGTTCCACCACGGGTCGCAGGAGTTTGGTAAAGCACCATGGTGCTGAGGAAAGACCAAAGGGGAGAGTACGAAATTCGTAGATCTGATCCCTCCAAAGAAACTGGAGGAATCGGCAATGAGGAGGGTATATTGGAACTGAAAGATAGGCATCCTTCAGATCCAAACGTACCAACCAATTGTTCTGAAGAAGAAGGTCTCTCAAAAGATGGATGCCTTCCATCTTGAAATGTCTGTAAATTAGCCATTCGTTGAAGGAACGAAGATTGATGACTGGTCTGAACCCCTTGTCTTTTTTCTCGACTAGGAAGATGTTGCTGAGAAAGCCATTTGGGTGAAGAGAAGAAGGAATTATGGCGCCTTTTAGCAGCATAGCGTGAACCTCTAAATCTATGAGCTCCTGATCCGCGAGAGAAAAACCCAACGGACGAGGTCACGAGAGTTGAACGGGGGAACCGTAGAACTCTATGCAAAATCCCTGAACAGTTTCTAGAACCCAAGGATCTGACGTGAGAGACGACCAGGCCTGAAGCAACATAGCAATCCTTCCCCCAGACGTACTGGAGAAATGATGGAGAGTCTTACCGTTAAATCCTTTGGAGTTGAATTGATTGCCACCACGTCCTCTGCCTTGGCCTCTGCCTCCATGGGAAGGATAGTAGGAACCTTGACGTCCATCGTTCCATCCATTGTTCCTTCTGGGCTGACCTCTATTGGGGCCTTGCTGGAACTGGCGGCCGGAAGAGCGACCCCTGCCTCTGCCGGCCCCGCCAAAAACCTTCTTAGGAAACATCTTTTTCATTGAAGCTTGCGCCTTATCTAAGGCAGAGAAGGTGGCCACAAACTTCCCAAGTTCTTTCACAAAAGGGTCACCGAACAAGGTACCTTGCGCAATAGAACCTGCCTCAGAAGAGGAAAATTCGCCAAGTTTGGGGTCAATTTTTAATAAAAGAGATCGGCGACGCTCCGCAGAGAGAGCACAGTTGGCATTGCCAAGGAGACAAACAGCCCTCTGTGCCCAACCCGCTACGTCTTCAACTGGGAGAGGCATACCCGATTCCTTTGAACGTTGGGCAAGTTCAATGATCTTAGTAAGGGGACCGACCACGTCCAACAACTTGTCCTGACAAGCCTTCCAGGACCTATCAATCCCTTTTTTAGTGTCTTTAACATATTTAGGGAAAAATTTACATAATTTCGGGTCAATCTCAGGAGTGGCCGCCACTCTATTAGGAAGAGACGGGCGAGGACATTCAGAGCGCAAGCGCAATCTCACGTCCTGAGAGAGTGGTTGCCGAAGCTTAGCGGCTACGTAGTCAGCTGTAGATTTCTCGGGGATCCACTCTGAAGAACGGGGTCTGTAAATAGAATTAGGATCAAACATATCTGGGGAAACCAGGTCACCTTCACCGCACTCTAAGACATTAGATTTAGGGCGCCAAGACCTACTAATGTCAGACATATCTTCAGAAGATTCATATTCATCGTCATCAGCGTAGTCATCCTCGTCATCTACTCCCTCAAGGGGAAACCCTTCTTCCGGGTCAAGGTCCTGAGTGGAAATACCACCAATATCCCCGGGTGAGTCGTCCCCCCGGAAGGGTGCGCTTCTAAGCGTGCAGGCACTCTTATGAAAGACTTCTGCAAGTCTGCTAAAGCCTTCTAGGTGCCCCGCGTCACGCTTCTTGGCCGTGCGTGAAGGTACAGAAAGTACTCCACTGGGCCCATCCCCACTGTCTCCCAAAATGCCTGAACCAGTTTTAAAAACATGGGCAGACAATTTATTAACGCTATCCTGTAGAGGTGCCAGAGCCTGGGCAATAGCCGAAGACAGGAGGCTGTCCACGTCTACAGGAGGGCGCAATAAGGGCTGTTGAGGTTGTTCAGCATCCACAGCTACACCATCTTGTTCTTGACGAGCCTGCATTTGCGCAGAAGACTGGGCACCCATACATATGTTTGCAGTTTATCCCTACATATGGACATGTCATGAAGCCACGTTGATTTTTTCGGTACCTTGTGGCTATGCCAGCATTGTGCCACCTGTCTTTTCGCTAATAATAGAGCAATAGCACAGAACTTACGCTTCAACGCACGAAATTGCGGCACAATACCTAGGAGACAGACCTCTATCGTGACAGTGAGTGTGGATGTAACATCTACCCAGTACTCCGCTATCTTGGTGCAAGACCAAGCTAGATGTGTGAAGTTTGCACCTTCCCTATTGCATCTCTTGCACCTGTCTTCCTCTTGTAAGCCAAATTTAAGAAGTTTTGTTGGGGTGTAGTACGCCTGGTGAATAAATTTGTAGTGTATAATTCTCAAATTGCCGTTGGGTGTAAGAATCTGTGTTAGGGCGCACGCACTCTGCCATTCATCATCTGTTAACGGAGTCTCCAATACCGCATCCCACCTCCCCTTAGCCTTAATAGTGGGCCGTGTTATCTCCGATTGCGCCGCTGCATACAGTCTGGATACCAGGTGTGATAAGTCCTGTGTTGTGATCAGTAGCTGCAGTGGCGCTAAGCATTCTGGTTCCGTAGGGAATGTTGGGTAGTGTTCCTTCAATGCTCTAGTTAGTCTATAGTACGTGAAGCGAAACATGGGTGTTTGGTTTTGTATATCTGTTAATTGATCAATGCCTAAGTACGTGCCTCCCTTAAACACATCACCCATCTTGTCAATTCCAGCTCTACCCAGCAAAGAAATTCCTACCTGTTCACTGGTGACGGACAGTGCCTGATGATGTTGTAACGGCATCGCTGGTGCGTATAACGGGGTTTTATGGGCTAGTTGTCCAAGTTTACGCCAGGCTTTGACCGTGGTATCTATGGTGTTAATGTCTTTTGCATGCAGTGGCGGTCTGGTGTGTGTGATTATTGCTGACAGGGGGACAGGATTTGCATCTTCCTCCTCTATGGCTGTGTGGGTGAGGTACAGGACCTCATGATACCAATATGCTGCATATTGCGCCTGGGCACAAAGATAATAGAGGAGAAAATCAGGTACTCCAAAACCGCCCTGTGCATATGGGAGTGTTAATGTCTGAAGATCTATGCGGGCTTGTTTGCCGGCCCATATCAGGGTCAGTACTAAGGATTTAATGCGGCGAAAAACTTCACCTGAAGGTGTGATGGGAATGTTATTAAAAAGATATAGTAATTTAGGTAAAACATTCATTTTGACTATCGCGATTCTATCAGCTAGAGATAGAGGCAAGTGGATCCAGCGTTGGACTTTATCCTCAAGTTTGGATATCACTACCCCATAATTAGCGCGCATGACTTCCTCTGGGTCCCTGTGAAACATGACCCCCAGATAACGAATCGGATCCTGTTGCCACTCAAGCCGGTAGTCGATTTCAAAGGGAGTGGTACTGTCCGTTAGGGGTATTATGGAAGATTTTGACCAATTAATCGATAAACCTGAGTGACCCCCGAATCTAATGTATTCTCTAAGCAGAGGATTGAGGTGGGTGCTGGGGTCGCGGACATACAGCAGCATATCGTCTGCATATAGGGATATGTGGAGCGGTCTGGCAACGAACTGCAAGGCCGAAGATTTGTAATTTTGCCTCACTATGCAGGCGAGGGGTTCTAACGCCAACGCAAATAGAAGGGGTGAGAGGGGGCAGCCCTGTCTCGTTCCACGCTCAACGTTAAAAGGGGCAGAGATATAGCCATTAATTCGGACTCTAGCGCACGGTTGGGTATAGAGTAAAGAGACCCATTGAACAAACCGTTTAGGAAAACCCATCCTGTGTAAAATGGCTATCATATAACTCCATTCAATGGAATCGAACGCCTTAGCGGCGTCGAGCATTACTGCCACAGCTTTAACCGAGGGCTCGAGATAGTGAGAAAGCGCAAACAGGGATCTGGTGTTATGGGAAGTGGATCTCGTGGGGATAAATCCCGACTGATCTGGCAGGACCAGACTAGTCATCAGAGGGGACAGACGTACCGCTAGTAGTTTTGCGAGTATTTTCGAATCCACGTTAATGAGGGATAAGGGCCTGTAGGAATCGCATTCCTCAGGATCCTTGGAAGGTTTTAGGAGGGCAATGACCAGTGCTTCTCTTAGAGTAGGGGGAAGTAATGATTTCTCAAAGGAAGTGCCAAACATGTCTACCAAATAGGGTGCGAGAATGTCTGCGAAATGTTTGTAAAACTCATTAGTGTACCCGTCGGGGCCCGGCGCTTTACCATTAGGCAGCGACTTGATTACAGCAGTCACTTCTTCCACCGTTATGGGCATAGCTAAGTGTTCCCTTTGTTCATCCGATAGCCAACCAATCGCTACATCCTGCAAATAATCATAAATCTCTTCTGCTGTCGCTGAGGGCTGCGATTTATATAGGGAGCTAAAGGACTCTACAAAGTTTTTCAGAATATCTGTTGATTGCGTCTGCAGTAGACCCTCCTTTGATTTGACTTGAAGTATGGCCGATTGCCCTCTACCCTCACATATCTTCCTCGCTAATGTTCTCCCTGGCCTGCCTCCCTCCCCAAAGGTTCTGGCTGCTTGTTTGCGATCTTAGTATTTAATTTCAGCTGCCACAAACTCAGCATGTTCGGTGTGCAAGTCGCGCAATTCAGTTAACAGCGAAATATTTTGTGTTGTCTCAAACTTCAGTTCTGTATCCCTTATACGCGTCTCGCAGCGGTGTACTTGTCGCCTTATGTCTTTCAGGACCCCTACAGTGGTGCTGATGCAGACGCCTCTTATCGTGGCCTTGAAGGCCTCCCATAATATACCCGGGTCTTCCACTGTCTGCGAATTTATTTTGAAATATTCCTTTATTTCCTTCGTTAAAGTGTCGGTATAAACAGAATCGGATAGAGCCTGGGAATTGAATCGCCACTGGAACGGAGGGGGTGTATACTGTGGTATGTCGATCTGCAACATGACGGGGTTGTGGTCCGACAATGTGCGTGGTAATACTTGTATCTTCTTAACCCACAGGGCTATGTCATTTGTGCCTAGCCAGTAATCTAGCCTGGACCAGCTATTGTGAGACGCTGTGATGTGGGTAGCTCCTGGTGTGTCAGCATGTCTTAGCCTCCAAAGATCCGATAGTGTCAGATCCTTCATCATGTGTCCCACCATTAATCTTGACTGCTTATGTTGTTCTAACGAAGTAGAGGAGCGATCTAGCCCATCCTGTAACGTTACGTTCCAATCCCCTCCACATATCATGTGCGTGTTTGTATGCGTTTGCAAATGGCCCCAGATTTCCCGAAAGAATTCTGGAGCATCAGTGTTGGGACCATAGATGTTAAGGAGTGTCATGTGCTGGCCTCGCAACGTGCCTGACACCAACACGTATCTACCATTGGGATCATGTGTGACTTGCTGTGTCTTAAAATTTACCCCTTTCCTAATCAAAATAAGTACTCCTCGAGAATAAGATGAATAGGAAGCCCTGTATGTCGACTCTGCCCATCTTGCACCCAGTTGTGCGTGCGTGTTGGGGGCTAGGTGAGATTCCTGCAAAAATGCAATATCTATTTCCCATCTGGTGAGGCTCGCAAAAACCTGCCTGATTTTCTGTGGCCGGGAGAATCCTCTTATGTTCCAGGTGAGGACGTTTAAGTGCAGTCTGCCCGCGTGTCTAGAACCTGGTGTCATCTGATAGTGTGCTGTGTACCGTCCCCATGTAAACCACATCCATAGGAGGGGCCTGTCTCTTCGCATTAGGAGTAACACACCTAGCAATGGCAGCCGAACGCCAGGGAGAACTCAGTAAATTGTCCAAATTCAATGTCTTTGGTCTTTTTAAACATTCAGAACCTCCCACCCCCCTCAGCCCACCCACTCCAGCAACCCCAACCTGCCGAAGCCTTAGCCCCCTTAAAAACAAATCCCAAAAACCCGTAATAATCAACTCAATACCCATTCTGAGGAACTTGTGGTGGGTATTACCCTTGTGGAGGACCGCAGGGAGCACAACTCTACACCCGATGTTACGGGTATAGGCGATACTATAAAAGCTTACATATATACAATGTATGTGACTATGAACCCACTTTCCCCTCACCCTCCAAAAGTGTCTGCAGCCTTACCTACAGGATAGTGCAAGAGCAAGTATATTTCAGCTGGACCCCAGTCATTGTTTTTCGTGTGAGAAAGCAAGACGTTCCGCATTATGCAGTATACGATCCCCTCCCACACAATGAGTTTGGCGACCCTCGTGCTTACTGCGACGTGGTGTCGCAGGAGTACGTGCGTGTTGATAAAGTCTGTGCCCTGCTGCGGTGCGAGTTTTGATTGCTGTGCAGGGACGCACCCCCCTGTCCGTCGACCCCCTGGAGGTCGCCATCCGCGCACGACTGTGGGCGAAGCGATGGAGAGTCGCCCAGATCACCGTGACGTCACCTCATACAGCAGGGAAAACATCAATGTTCATAAACGGGGAATGTGCGATAAAGAAGGCTCAGTCTTAGGCAGAGACGCGTGTCACAGTCTGGAGTACGCCCCAGTTCGCCTGGCCCATATAGTCGCCAGCGCCCCAGTTGTATGGAAAGTTAATTAGAATTGCCTCAGCCGTCTCATTAGGTGTCCCATACCAGGCCGTGTCACCCAGTATGTCCATTTGCAGCTACACTTCGATCATTCATAACCCACACCTGTTGAACAACTCACCGCCGGATGAAGATGGGGCCTGCTCGTGATGTCAGTCCGAGTCTTGTTGCTGGTCGTTTTGCAAATTCGACCTAGTCTCCCGCTGCACCTTTTTGACAAAGTCTTGGGCTGCTTTGGGTGTTGGTAGTACAATCGCTTTCTCTTTCCAGGTCACTCGAAGTCTGGCAGGGTACAGCATGGCATAGCTAATGTTTAGGTCTCTCAGTTTCGCCTTGACGGATGTATATTCTTTACGTGCCTGCTGAACCGCAATCGTGTGATCTGGATAGAATTCCAGGGAATTGCCCTGATGAGTGATTTTGCCTTTTTCCCTCGCCAGCCTGAGGATTGTGTCTCTGTCTCGGTAATTAAGTATCCGTGCCACTATTGGTCTCGGCGTTGCTCCGGGTGGTGGTCGAGGTGCCAACGATCTATGGGCCCGCTCCACTATGAAGACCTGCGACAGGGCCTCCGCGCCAAAGAGATCTTTGCAAAGGTTTTCGACGTACTGTTCCATACACCCAGTGTTGGTCGACTCCGGTAGGCCTGTAATTCGCACGTTGTTGCGTCTCGAGCGCGCTTCCAAATCCTCCTCCTTCGCTTTAATCACTTCGAGGATGCGTTCCATTCCCGCGCATTTGGTGGTGGAGGTTCGCGCTTCGTCTTCAACGGTTGATATGCGCGTTTCGGCCTCGTCTTGACGTTCACCATGTTTTTCCTGCCTTGCGGCCATTCCATCCATTCTGCACGTCAAGTTGTCCAGTTTACCGTTAATGTCTTGTAGATTCGACTGGATGGCGAGCAGTATCTTCTCCATGTTGCTGTTCGGCTGCTGTTCAGCAGATCCACCGGAGTCCGCCATTTCCTCAGCGGGTTTATTCGATTTTCTACTATCGAACGAGAGCTTTGGTTGTTGTTTATCAGGTTTCCCCATCACGGCAGTCGGAGAAGCTGGTGTTCTGGAAGTGGGGCCTGATGCCCTCGTGACTCTGGCCGCCGTCGCCGTGATGCACTTGTGGGGATATTGGCTATTTGCTTGTGTGATCAGCACTATTACTGGCCAGGTGGCTGCTGTGCGCCCTTGGGCCGCGCCTGCTATCACTGAGCCGTCTCGTGTGTTGTGGGGGGGTGCGGCCGGTGGTATTCTCTTCTGCACAGCTTGGGTCGAAAGTGAGTGTCCGCACAGCAGGTCAACACCCCACCCTGGACTTTAGGGAGGCGGAGCACGGTCCCCCTCGTTTTCTACGCTGCGGCCGATGCCGACCTGCAAGTGTGTGATTCCCTTGTATCTTTCCTGCCGGCCTGAACTCCTATGTGGCGGTGGTTAGCTGCTGAGGTCTGCCTGGCAGGGTATATCTGCGTGGAAGGTGCCCATTCGGTGGCGAACCTCCACTCTGCACCTAGAGCTGATCGGCCAATACAGCCCAGCCGAGCCCGCCTTCAGAAGCGCGAGGGTGTCTGCAGCGTTTCTCGCTCACTGGGCGTCGCCATTTTGTCAGGCGCGTGGCCCGGGACAATAACAGTAACGGGCGTCTGAGCCTGGGATCGGATGCATTGCTGAGCGCAAACGGAGATTCAGGGGGCCGACTCTTACCCCCGTTTTGGTCCTCCAGCCGCTGCACACCATTCACACACAGGCTTCTTCCGTGTATTCCAGTGGACCGGCGAGTCGGCGATCTGCCATTTTGTCAGGCGCCCCGCTACTCCTCAAACTGCTCCGAATTAAATCTTTAGCCACGTTGGGAGGGCGAATCCCTCCATTCTCGCTGATGCTCCTTGCCTTCCCACACACGCGGAGCTGTTCATAAGGCGAGTTAGTGGGGCCGTTGCGGGGATAGATCACATTGCTGATGATCGCCCGGCGGAGCTGCAGTTGACACAGCCATTCCGCTGTGCGCCCCCTAGCGCCTCCTTTTGATCGCTATACTTAAGGTGAATTAGAGGTGGTTTGCACCAAGCAGCATCGAAAGTCTTGGGAGTCTCACTGCTTTTCATCAGGGTGGGCTCCCCGAGCTGCCCTCCAACATATACCTGGCGCGGGGTGCCCGGGTGGGACCGGGACGCCGGAAAGGAGGTGCGAGGGGCCCAGGTAGGATCGGGCCCCACAACCAGCAGGAGCAGCCGGGGGTGGGGTCCCCGAGCTGTGTCACATACCTGGGGGTCCGGGTGGGACCGGACCATCCAACCGGCGGCAAACGCAGCCGGAGGCCCACTTCGAGGCTCTCCTCGGAGCAGCGGGGGGGCCGCTACTCTACTATGCAGAATCGCCCATAATGCCTTGCAGGACTGAACCGGCCTGCAAGGAGAAAAACGCTGTTTTCTCTACTTGTGGTGGCACCAGGAGGACGGGGTCACCACCACATGAATGCAAGGTGCCGGGGGAGCTGCAGGAGCAACGCAGTCTCCCCCAGCACGAAGATGAAAAGTCCCATTCTCAGTCTCTGGGCTACTTAAAGAATAACCCCCTCAAGAGCTCAGCCAGCAATTTAACACCTTCTGGGCTGGAACTTTTGTTCTACAGCTGAGGGTGTATTGAGGAGTGCATCTAAGAGTGGAGGGCTGAGGTGGGAATGTCTGGAGAAGGGCATCTCCTGGAGGTGAAGATGTGTAATTGCCCCAGAAATGCTTTTACTACTGTTATTTCTTTTAGAGGGACTTAAGGTCACATGTGTAATGTGAAGTACTGATGTAAGGTGATGTCGTAAGCAAAGTGGGGTTATGTTGTCAGACATTCCTGCTAGGGTGTCTGGCTGTATAGGCATAATCCTGTGATTTCATCTGTGATGCCTTTAGGGGCTGTAATTGCAAAGCATTGTTATGAATGTTCTCTTACTTTTATAGAGCAAAGTACAGACTGGACAATCAATTATTGAGTGTTATTTTTTTGCACCTGCAAATGGCGATTACTAGCCCTCACCACCTCCCTTAAGTAAGCCTCAGACTGCTCTGCAACTCTACCCTCTGAGAGTCCGGCGCTACAATTGGGTGTTTGGTTCCCAGTGAAGGACAAATGTAGTCACGTTATTTGTGCAGGCCTCACAGATTCTGCCTCGTTTTCCAACACTGGGATAAGTGGCAGTGCCTTGGGAGACCACATTGTCGCATTGAGGAGGTGAGGCCTTGGCGCGGACGGCCCTGGAAGATCGCAGATGAGGTGATGGGAGACCGCGCCGCACTAGGCTGCCCTAATAATAAATGATAACAGTGAGACGCACACAACAAACAGAGAATCGTGAGTGCCTGACCTTGGCGCTTCGGCAAAACAAATGCGCACCCAGGTTGGCTGAGGGGGGCCGCACAGTGCAGACCCTGGGAGAGGCCTGATGCCCCGCTGGGACTGCAGCCAACGCTCATACCCGGACCAGAGTTGGCCAAGAGTTTGCGTCTGGGCCGCGCACTCCTGCTAAGTATCACAATCGGAGCAAGGGAGGCTGCAGGGAGGCTTTGCTCCATGCCTGGCACAGAGATAAGCAGAACAAGAGGGGGAACCCTGGAGCGGGAGCCCTGCTGGAGGGACGAGCCCGGAGGGTAAGACCATGGAACCAGGACATCTGCCTCCCAAGAAGCGGGGGCCAATACCAGTAGGTCTCGGCATCATGAACTGTGAGTAAGCACTAGCGGGCCAGTGGGCGGGTCTTACTGGCCTGGTTGTCCGCCTGGTAGAAAGAGGCCAGGAAGTGAAGACCACTGGGTGAATCTACGACTTAATGTAAGCGCCAATGCCTTAATGACTCCGCACAAACACAGACACATGAGGGACATGTGTAAGGTGGAGAGATCCGGGCCTCTATATCGTAGACCGCCCCCCCCTCCCCAGGTTTCAGCAGTCACAAGACAACGTGCATATATCAAACATGGACAAGACCGACATACAGCAGTCACTTCTAAACTTTGAATCGCGCCCCTCGACGAGGCCAAGAAATGCGCACTCCAACACAGAATTGGAGGCAGGGCAGATGGCGTCATCGACACTAGAGACCACATTGATATTGATGCAGCAAGGTCTTTAAGCCATCAATGGGAAAATAGACACTTTGACTCTGCGCATGGATAGCATGGTCGCCAAGCTGGATAAACAAGCGGCGCCGCTGAGCACAGCAGAGCAGCAGATCTCCTCTGTGGAGGATGAATCCCATGAAACAACTGGCAAATGCAGAGGGCTGGAGAAAATACTGGAAGTAATCAAGGCAAATAATGAAGATTTGGATGCGCGCTCCCGGCATAACAATGCCCGAATCATGGGGATGGGGATCCCAGAGAGTACAAATACAGACCGCCTGAAAGACGGTGTCGAAGCAATGCTGAAAGAAATCTTCAGAAAACTTATCCCAAGTATTAATAGTGGAGAGTGCGCATAGGTCACTGAGCACCAGACCACCACCGGGGGCACCCCCCAGGCCCATTAAAGTTCAGATCTTGAATTATCTTAATCGCAAATCAATCTTACGTCTGGCGAGAGAAAAGCACCTACCAATGGAATGAGGTGGCATTCCTCCAATACTTTATCCGTGACAGTCCAGGTTGCTCGGAAGGAATTCGCTACAGTGAAAAAGAAACTTTGCATGGCAAACATCCCCAATGCGATGCTCTATCCTGCATGCCTCCAGATTACCTATGAGGGCATACCATGGCTTCTCGCAACGCCGGGCCCGGCTGTAGAGTTCCTGAAGCAAATACAGCGTGAACATTCCGGCTCACCATGCTCAGTGTCCTTAGTGCACTCAAATTAGTAACAGGCCCTGCTTATCGGTGCTCGACCTCTAGACTGTTGTCTGGAAAACTGGGTTGGAGCGATGTGGTGTGGCCCAAGCCTAGTCTGAGAACACCTCGATCCAGAAATGGAGGACACTGATGATTCACTCGCCTCCCGCTGGGACCTGACCCGAGCGGTGTGGGTTCAGGAGGCAGCCTAGTCTGCGTGACTGATGATGTGTAGTAATACTTACATTCGCAGGTAGAACTATTATGCAATGCATATTGGTTTTCACTGTAGTCACTAAGATGCCATAAGAGGGCCGCCATTTATGATGTAATGTAGATTGGTTATGGATACATCCTGGCTATAGGGTGCGCATCAAACTGGTGGAGCAATGGAATTCTTCCACACAAGGGCAGTTCTCGTTTCAACACTGTACTATGTTGATGTTTGCCCTAGTTATTCAGTCCGGCCTCTCCTGTGACTTGGGAGGGTTTTGGTTGAGGCCTCTGGCTGTCCCCACAAGGGTGTACCCCTACAGTTTAAGTCAGAACGGTTATAAAAACGGGGAGAGTTAGTCATCAAGCAATGTTTATATTGCTGTTAATTGTTCTACTGATAAGGGTACTGCGCGAAGGTGCAGGTTTATTGGGTACAAGCTACTAAAGAGTTATAGGATATAGTGCTGGAAGAAGTGGCATATACCCCTGAGTATGCCTGCTAGGCTTGGTTACAGACCTGCAACCACAGTGCAGGTAATTATTTGTGATTACACTACTGTTGCCCCCCCTAGGCATAGACGCACTCCACACCAGTAGGCTGTAAACCCTTTATTGGTATGGAACAGCGGCGGCAAACCGGTGCATATGACAGCTTCTTGTCGAATTGGCCTGACGCATTTCAGTGACGAAATCACCTTCCTCAGAGGCTCGGCAAAGAAAAGGCTTATCTGGACCATTCCCCTTAAATACACAGTTCAAGCCCTCCAATGGGCTGCTCAGATGAGCAACGTGGCTTTATGGGTCTTGTAGTCCACTGGTTAAAGATCCCGAATGGGTGCCTGAATAGACACTGCTGAAAACAATTCTAAGCCCATAGATGGGCCCCAGCATGTCGGGCTGTTCCTCAATCCACACCTGATGTTCCACAAACAGCTTCGCATGATTCAAAGCTTGTGGCCCACACTTCTTTGCAGGGAGGTGCGTCTATCGCGGCTGGGCTGCCGCGCAATAATACAAGCTCCAAGTTGCCCCCCTAGGGATAGACGCACTCCACACCAGTAGGCTGTAAACCCTTTATTGGAATGGAACAGCGGCAGGAAACCGGTGCATATGACAGCTTCTTGTCGAAGTGGCCTGACGCGTTTCAGTGACGAAATCACCTTCCTCAGAGGCTCAACAAAGAAAAGGCTTATCTGGACCACTCCCCTTAAATACACAGTTCAAGCCCTCCAATGGGCTGCTCAGATGAGCAACGTGGCTTTATGGGTCTTGTAGTCCACTGGTTAAAGATCCCGAATGGGTGCCTGAATAGACGCTGCTGAAAACAATTCTAAGCCCATAGATGGGCCCCAGCATGTCGGGCTGTTCCTCAATCCACACCTGAAGTTCCACAATATATATATATATATAATAATATAATGATAATATACATTTTAACAAATATAACAAATAAACTTAATTTTAAAAAAAACACACACAATATAATATATATATATTTGCTTTAAAACAATTATATAACAAATAAACTTAATTTAAAAAAAACACACACAATATAATATATATATATTTGCTTTAAAACAATTATTAAACCAATAATTTTAATCTATTCTTTAATTTTAAAATTATATTAACATTTAACTAATAAAAAATATATATATTTATATATATATACATATACCAAAAACATAAAATCTATTTAAAAAAAGAATGTACCAAAGAACTCCCGCACAACAAAACACCAGGGCTAGACGGCCTCCCAGCCGAATTTTATGACACCTTCTCTGAACAATTAGTCCCCCACCTGGAACGACTTTACCAAACGGCATTGGAACTGGGCGGCCTTTCCCCCACAACACTGCGAGCACTAGTTACCTACCTCCCCAAACCTGGCAGGACCCCAAAGACATCTCAGGATACCGACCATTATTGCTGTTAAACACCTAATACAAAATATTAAGCAAGATACTGGCCCGTTGATTACTTCCTTTCCTACCACAACTTATACACACGGGCCAATGCAGTATTGCGCCTGGCCGCATTACCTCCCTGAATATAGGGCGTCTATATCAGATCATGAGCGCTACTTCGGAGGACCTAACCGGAGCGGGCTGCCTCTCCCTAGACTTGCGACATGCCTTTGACACTCTTAGGGGCCTATTCCAATGTCGGACGGACATTGGTCAGGAGCTGTAACTGACCGACCTGCTGTGGTCGGTTACGGCCCGGCAAGTACGATGCGACCGAACCCTGTTCGGTCGCACTGGCATACTACACAATGGGAGCATGCATTCCGAGAGGAATGCATGCCTCCATTGTGAAATGCAGGGGTGCAGTTCATCCCTGCACCCCTGCAACATGGTTCAGAGCCCTTCCGACCGGAATCGGCCCCTTAGTTGGGAGTACATGCTGACAGTGCTTACCAGGGGCCTTATTTATGAAGGCCTTGCGCTACCGGTGCGTCACTTTTTCCCATTTTAAAAGTGACGCACCGGTGGCGCAAGGCCTTCATAAATAAGTCCCCAGATTCGGTGTCCCCCCTGCATACTTACAGTGGGTTAAACTGCTCTATACGATGCCAACTGCAAGGGCCCGCAAGGGTGCACATATGTCACAACCCTACCCTGTATGCAGAGGCACACGACAAGGCTGCCCATTATCTCCACTCCTATTTGTGCTGGCACTTGAACCCCGGGCGATAAAACTCCACAAAGAGACAGTAGAACAGGGCATAGGTAATGGTCAATCCACACACATATTATCACTATATGCACATGATATAGTCCTATACCTTAAAAACCTACCAGACAACTTAACCCCGTGGCACACATAATTACACATTTCGAACAAATTTCAGGACTCGTCATAAACAAAACCAAGTCTTACGCCTTCTTCTTTTATAAAAATGCACAGTACCCGCCAACAAGATGATTCGGACCGTATAATTTTCAAGTGGCACCAACCACCTTTAAATATCTAGACATTCAAATATATAGGACACCACAAGACTTGCTTGATGGTAATCTCCAGAAAGCAATCTCTGCCCTCAGCACCCAAATAGCATTCGGGACATCCCTCCCTATATCGGTGGCGGGCAGAATAGCAATTTCTAAAATGGTCATGCTCCCGTGATTGCTTTGCTACTTTACCAGCCTACAAACAGTGATCCCATCTTCCATTTTTGCAGTCTTGAACACACTACTATCTGATTTAATATGGGGGGAAGGCCGCAGAAGGGTGGGGCTCCCCAAGTTGCAGTTGGGACAGACAAAGTGGGTATGGGTGCCCCTGACTTCCGAGAACACTGCTATGCTAGTCAGCTCCAATGGCTTGCATATTGGCTTGCTGGACGCAACTTATCCGAAATAGGACTTGCACCTCAAGCCTTATCCCAGGGAAAGCTGCACACCTTATTACTGTCCCAAAACAAAATTCCACCTACAGTCCCACTATTGCTGAAAATAGCTCTTGACTACTGGTGGAGGGCACTGCAATACACAAACCGAACAGTCCCATATGCCCTGAACATCCCACTGCTGGGTCTTCCCACCCCCACAGGGTTAGTAACAAATGGACGTATATACAAATTGGAAAGGAAAGGGGTGTCAACAATTGGGGCACTGTTTGCTAATGGAATGCTTCTGAGCCACAAGAACTTTGCTCACAAACAAGGAGTCCCTGAATCCGTGTTCCTCCTGCACGTAAGCATAACTAGATACATCAGAAAACACTGGACACCTAACAACTCAGAACCCCCTACACACAAACTTGTCCACACTATATAGCTAATGGGCAATGGCCGCCATCTGATCAGGTGGCACTACTGCGGCATCCAAACACATGCAGCTATACGCCTTGCATGACTAAGGGAGAAATGGGCTAGAGTTTTAGGCAAGGAGCTACAGGATAAAGAGTGGGACTTTCTGCTGGAATAGCTATAAAAAGTATCACGCATCGCCAAATTCAAATTTATACAATTTATGATATTACATAGGGCTTACCTCATGCCACACCGACTAAATAAAATGTACCCAGAAGCACAAGCAAGATGTCCTAAATGTCACACTCGAGACGCCAAGTTAATTCACATGTTACAAGCATTCTCATGCCTCGCCCCATTCTGGGCTCACGTTGTGGACATAATAGGGACAGCTAACTGGGACACAGCAGAGAGCTGTGTAGTAGGCTTACATCGCCGTACTAAGACCCAGAAGCTGCCAATGAGGTTTGCCGATTTGGCCTTACTCATTGCAAAGAGATCCATCACCATGCAATGGAAGTCAGCTTCACCACCCAACATACTAAGCTGGCATGAGGAGGTTGTCCGATGGGGGAGGGCTGAGAGTGCAATTATAAGCAGGGAGGAATATAGAGGCCTGAGAAAAACACCAATTTCAATGGAATGGAACATGATATTGGAATCCTTTAAAAATACGGACCCTCACATGCAGTGAAATGATAGAGGCCACCCATATCCCTCCTTAAGGTTAATGGAATCGGATAACACAGTGTTAGCCGGGACATACATACGAATGAAAATAATCAACCCCAAGTTGTGCCAATCTGGATGTAGCATCTCAAGGAAGTGTACGCTAATCACAATCATGTAATTTAACCTAGTGGTGAGCCGAGCAGGGGGTGTGCGTTGGGAGTGTTGTTGGGCACGGTTACACAAGACACTAATTTACTATTGTTGCATGATACAGCCACTGTTTGACATAAGTATGCACACATTCGTGGAGCACAATCTATTGCATTTATATAAATCTATTTGAAAAAACATTCTAATATAAATTGAAACATTAAACTATTTAAACATCCTTAAATGTAACTTTCCCACAATAGTGAGTGCAACAGCAGGGAAAGTGTTGGATAGCAGAGGGGTAAAAATTACTATTCCTACTCCAATAAGCGCAATAGTAGGGAGAGTGTTGGATAGCAGAGGGGTAAAAATTACTATCCCCACTCCAGTGAGTGGAACAGTAGGAAAAGTGTTAGATAGCGGAGGGATGAAATGTACTGTTCCCGCTCCAGTGAGTGCAACAGTAGGGAAACCGTTGAATAGCGGAGGGGTAAAAATTATTATTCCCACTCCAATGAGTGCAACAGTAGGGAAAGTGTTGCATAGAGGAGGGGTAAAAATTACTATTCCCACTCCAGTGAGTGCAACAGTAGGGAAAGTGTTGGATAGCGGAGGGATAACATTTACTATTCCCACTACAGTGAGTGCAACAGTAGGGAAAGTGTTGGATAGCGCAGGGGTAAAAATTACTATTCCCACTCAAATGAGTGCAACAGTAGGGAAAGTGTTGGATAGCGGAAGGGTAAAAATGACTATTCTCACTCCAATGAGTGCAACAGTAGGGAACGGTTTGGATAGTGGAGGGGTAAAAATTACTATTCCAACTTTAGTGAGTGCAACAGTAGGGGAAGTGTTGGATAGAGGAGGTATACAATTTACTATTCCCACTCCAGTGAGTGCAACAGTAGTGACAGTGTTGGATAGCTGGGGATAAAAATTACTATTCCCACTCCAGTGAGTGCAACCGTAGGGAAAGTATTGGATAACGGAGGGATAACATTTACTATTCCCACTCCAGTCACTGCATCAATAGGAAAAGTGTTAGATTGCAGAGGGGTAACATTTACTACTGACACTCCAGTCAGTTCAAAATTAAAAACAAACAAAATATCATCAACAAAATAAAAATATGTTTTAAAAGTAAAGAAAAAATATAAAAATGTTAAAAATAAACATATATTTATTAAAAAAGAAATAATTTTATAATGTTAAATAGATATCACAAATACAAAACCTACATTAAATTTAAAAAATTCAAACAAATTAATATTTGCATCTAGAAATTATTCATTAGCAATAACATTTTTACACAAATTTAGTCTATTTACTTACTACCCTATAACACCACACAACTCACAACCCACATTAAAAATACAAAAACTGTATTTGCACAATTACCATAATTAATTATCAAATAAATAAATATTATTAATTGAAAAACAAATTAAAACACATAAAATGTAATTAACTTCCCATCCTTTAAATCTATAATCCTCACAACCCACATCTAAAATTATTTACACAATTAAAAAACCTTTTCAATTAAAAAACGCATACTATTAGAAATATAACACATATAGTAAAAAACATAAACAATACTTATAAAAAACATTCATCACATACATTAAAAATATATGCTAAAATACATAACACTAATTAAAACATCGATATTTTAAACAACTATATTTTTGCAAGCAATATTAATAACTATTTTTAAAGTCAATATTTCTTACCTTGAAGTCTATATTCTTGACCACAATATTCTTGCTGTCAATATTTCTTTGTCGCGATATTTAAAACTCGATATTAGTGTAAGTCGACATTTAAAACTCAATATTTTGACTGAATAGTTACCCTAAGTATGTAAATGCCCAAAATCCAAAGCACCACTTACTCTACCACTCACTGACATACACAGGCACTCCCACTCACAGACACACACAGCCACTCACACAGCCACTCACAAACCCATAATGCAACACTCATAGAGCCAGTCACAGACCCACATATGCACTCACACACCCACTCACAGACCCTACTCACAGACCCATAACACCACTCACAGACCCAGTCCCAGACACACACAGTCACTCACACACCCACTCACTGAACCATGCAGCCACACACACATCCACTCACAGACCCACTCAGACACTCACACACCCACTCACAAACCCACTTACACACTCATAGACCCACTCACAGACCCACTCAGACACTCATACACCCAGTCACAAACCCACACGGACGCTCAGTTATAGTTAGCTCAGGTAACCATATCTGCTGAATTTCAATCGCTTTGTATGAGTGAAACCTGAGCCTAATCTTTATACGCAGAACCAAAACACCTGTGAGGAACATAATGGACACAAGTCGTCAACTGTCATCTATACACAGAGTTACTCTTCAATTTAAAGATTTATAACGTTTTCAATACCTCTGCTCACCAATGATGCATTAGAAGCACATTTGTTTTTTCAAACACTTACAGTCATTAGCTGGACACAGGCTGTACATAACTAGATAGAAAAGTAATATGGTAGTTACCCGACACTATGTAATCTATAAAACAAACTAGCACACTCATTGGATGATCTCACCAGTGATGGATGATCTCACCAGTGATATAATTAATAATGTGATCAATTATGTAATTTGAGATGTCATCAGTGATGTCATAAATGATGTCATATAACATGCTATGAGTGCTGTAATATGTGAGGTCATAAGCAGTGCATGGCAAGGGCGCACGTTATGGTTAGCTCTGCTAACTGTAATTGGTGAATACCTTTTTTTTGTTGAAAACATTAATGTTGTCACTAACATATTCACATAACTAAAACATCACTTTGACATTTATTTTTCAGTGAATTTCTAAGGTTTTTAAAAAAAACGTAAAAAATCTGTTTTATCACAACCAACTATAAAGTTACTTTAAACTTTGGTTTTTACAGTGAATTTGTAAGGGTTTTCTTTAAAAACAAAAACAAAAACAGCTCTTTTTATCACACCTAAAATTACTTTAACCGTTGTTTTTTTCAGTGAAAGTCTAGTGTTTTTTTATGTAAATTATTATTTTATTCCCTTACGAAAAGCCAACCCCCCAGGACTGCGGCAAGGCCCTACTGCAAAGCCCCCACACGCAGCCAACCCACACTGTGCATAGTCTTTTATAGAACGCTACACTGGTTTGACTGCAGGGCCTGGCTTGTGGCCAGCCCCTTTGTCGAACTCCCGCAGGGCAGCCACAGTGAGACAGTCAACCCCATGCTGTGCAAAGCCTATGGTCGTGTGTGACATGTACTTAGATGCAGCTAACCCCACACTGCTCATAGCCTTTAGCGTGCGCAGTGGGGGGTTGGCCATGACTTGGCCTGCCACTAGGCATGTGACTAAACCGCCAGTAGGATTCCAATCTCACACCGTGCACAGCCTTTGGCTTGCTCAGTGTAGGGTTGGCCCATTCCCTGGGGCCAAAACATATATATTAAGGGGAGGGGCGTGCAGGCTCCCTCCTTGACCCTTAATTAGTCCAGGGGACTCCATCCCCTGGTGCCAGTTCCAATAAAAAGGGAAGGGGGGCTGTGTGGCTCCACTCACCAAGCCTTAAAAGCCCAGGGGGCCCTATCCTTGGTGCAAATACAATTTAACAGGGAAGGAGGGCTTGGAGCCCCCTCCCAGAGCAGAAAAAAGGGAGAAGGAAAGTGTGCAAGCACTTCCTGAGACTTCTTAGGCCCCCAGGACACCTTTCAACAGGGCCCAATATCTTGAATAATGGGAGGGTGGTGTGTGGGATCATTTCTTTTAAGCGTCTGGGGAGGGGCCTGAGTATGGTCCTCCTCCCCTTGCCCATTTTTTACCCTTGGGAACCCATCCCCCTGGGCTGGTAATATTATTTAAAGGGAGGAAGCACGTGGGCCCTCTCCCCGAGCTGTTTTCAGCCCAAGAAATCCCATCCGCCACAGCCCAAACTATTTAAGAAGGGAAGGGGATGTATAGCTCCACCATCTATGAGCCGCTGTTGGCCCGCAGACCCCATTCCCGAGGCCCAATATCTTTTATAAAGGGAAGGGGGCCTTAGCCTTATTAGGCCCTGGGGACTGCATCTCCCAGGTCCAAATATAATAAAAGAGGGGAGGGGGCCATGTGGCCCCCATCCAGAGCCTCATTAGGCCCTGGACACCTCATCCCCAGGGCCGTATATTTTGAAAGGAGAGTTGAGCCACATGACCCCCCTACCCGAGCTTATTAGGCCCTGAGGACCCCATCCCCCAGGGCCATATTTATTTTTAAGGGGAGGGGAGACTTGTGGGCTCCCTCCCTGAGCAACCTTAGGCCCCCAGGGTCATATTTATTTTAAGGGGGGGCACGTGGCCATCCTCCCTGAGCCTTATAAGGCCCTAGGTTCCCCAACCCCAGGGTCATATTTATTTTAAAGGGGAGGGAGTGTGGTGGGAGATTTGAAAATGCTCCACCAGGTGAGAGCAAACACTTTTCCCTGCCTGTGCTAGTGAGGGTAGGGAAACCAGTGTGTCCCGGAGTGGGATCCCTAGGGCACAGCAAGTGAGCCAGACTAGGGGAATGGGATTCCTGTAGCAATTAGAGGCTCAGGAAGGGAATGCCACGTGGCCCCCTCTATATTCTCTTAAGTGATGGCCTTGGGGTCACCAGGGACTTTTTAAGGGTTGGGGTGGGGGCCACGCTGCCCCCTCCCCTTGTTAAATTTAAGGGGCTCCAGGCAATGGGTTCACTGGGACTGGAAACTGCTAGAGGAGGGGGGCACACAACACTTCCCCAAAATGGGCCAGGGGAGGTGGGCGCAACTCATGCCCCCAACTCCATATACTTAAGAAAATGGCAGCTGTCATTTGTTTTTTTTCGCTACGATCCCACAGGAATGCTGCAGGATCGTGGCAAAAAATGCAGATTTTCTTTATTTTGGCCAAAGGGGAGTCCATCTGGGCCCCCCATGGGCCTAGGGGGCCAGGTTATCCCTACTCCGCCCGTATATACTTTTGTTTATGTTTAGGACAGGATACTTAGCCCCCAAGTCCAGCTATGGCTGCCGGCAACACTCTTCTAATGTTACTGGAGCCAATCAGAGAACTCACTCGGGAGCGTGACGGCCTAAGGAAAAAAATCCCCCTGGGCCAATCAAAAGACTCTATTTTTAAAATTGAGTTTGAGGAACTCTCGGAAGTGTGCTTCAAACCCAACCATCTAGATATACAAAAAATTGTTATCATTAATTTCTGAAAAACCACTGAACAAATTCACACCAAATCAGAAAAAGCACACTTTCTGGTCCAAGATCCTTCCTCTTGTCAAATTTGGTGTAATTCCATTCAGGAGTTTTTGCAACAGTGCTGTCTAAAGAAATTCTATCAAAACATGCATATGGATTTTATGCTGTGGGATCCCCCTTTTTTCTTGGTCCCCGCTTGACAAATCCCCCTGAAATTTACCATGCAAAAACTAGGCAAAGAAGAACACTTTTTTTTAGAAAGTTTTGTGAAGATTTGTCAAATGAGGCCAAAGTTATATGTATATATATTCACCATATTCACCAGTTATAGTTAGAAGCACTAACTATATTACCATATTCACCAGTTATAGTTTGCAGCACTAACTATAAATTGTACCCTCAATGCACTGCTTATGACCTCACATCCGACATCACTCATGACATTTTCTATGACATCATTGATGACATCTCAAATGACATCACTGATAACATTATCAATGACATCATCCAATGAGTGTGCTAGTTTGTCTCATAGTCCACATAGTGGCGAGCAACTCCCATATTACATTTCTACTTATATTTGTACTGCCAGGGTTCAGCTATTGGGTGTAATTGTTTACAAAAAAAGCATGTGCTAATAATGCACCATAGGTGTGCTCAAGTATTAAAGACGGTATCTATGTTTGCATTGAAGAGTAACCCCGTGTGCAGATGACAGTTGACAACTTGAGTCCATTATGTTCATACAAGTTTTTACACTGTAGAAAAAGTTTGCAACCGAGTCTACATACAACATACTATCAGCCAGATTCATCAACGGAAAATCGGCTTGCAAAGGGCCAGATTCTGAGAATCTGGCCCTTTGCGAGCACAATTTTTGCATTTGGGATTCATCACCCCAAATGCAAAAATCGCAAATTGCGAAATCGCTAAATTGCGAGGAATTGCATTTAAGGAATCTCTATTTGAGATTCCTTAAATGCAATTCATGAACCATTTTAGAATTGCAAAATCGCTATTTTTGGCCGCTATTTACCGCGAAGTCTGACTTCGTGGTAAATAGCGAAATCTTTAAAAATGCCCTTTAGAGCATTTTTCTAAATTGTATGTTACACACACACATGTCCTTTGGAAATGTGTGTGCGCAACATCAGTCTACATTTTCATTTCAGGGGTGCTACAGGGTGTCCTTTGGACACCCCTGGCACCCTTGAAATCGCATCCTTATTTGCGATTAGCAATTTGCTAATCGCAAATAAGGAAGCTGTAGAAATCGCAAATAATATTGCGATTTCTCCATGAATCCCGTTTTGCGAGTCTTTAATAGCGATTCCTTAATAATCGCTTTTAAGGACTCGCAAAACAGGACAATGATGAATCTGGGGGTATGTATTGTAAGCACCCTTTAGTTATTAGACAGAATTGTGTTAGCATAGAAATTTCTATGTGACATAGAAGACTGCCATTGGTATCCACAATTGAGATAAAACATTTTAATCAAAATATAATCTAGATTTTATATTTCTATAGCGGATTTAAAAGAATATGACTCCTTCCTTCCCTATAAAATTGGAAAAAAATGCGACCAGTCTCATAATGATTCTCTTTCATGTGAAGCATATTAGGTGCGTGTTTCATGCACACGGAGCATTAGGTGGAAATATAAGCAGTTTGATGGTGTTTATTCATAGTGATTTGTTTGTACAATTAATTTCCTGAATAAAAAGTTAATTACTAAATCTCTCTTGATTAGTTCCAAATGAAAATTATTTTTAAATGTGTATATTATGATGATTTTTCCATAGGAAAATAATTTTTTGTTTCGCCAAAAACTTTGGCGCCACTTCACGAACCTTCATGAAAATTTCAATAAACGTCCCCTTATTGGTTCAGTTTCTGTGTTGCAAGTTTTGGGGTGAACTGTCAAATAGAGGGCAGAGAAAAAAGTGGGGTCTCAAAACACATTTTCCCCATGGTATGAAGATAGGGATTTTTCATTTTTTAACTGCTGAACCAAATTGCACCAAATTTGGCAGACAGCTACATGTTCTTCCAGAAAGCTTGCTTTATGTGATTTAGTGTACACCCGTTCAGTAGCTTCAGAGATATTCATGTTTTAAAAATAAGATATCTGTGGACGCGAGTCCTTGCAGTGGAGTAGCCGATCCTACTAAAGTTTCATTGGCTGCCAAAACTTCAACCTGGAAGTGTTGGCAGCACCGTTGGGACTCAGCGTGAAGCCCAGCCCCACATAAAAAGTAAAACATACTGAAAAGGAAGTAGGGTAGGAATAGTCTGACCCCCGGATTATTTTGCCACACATTTGTGGGTGGACTATCAAATCCATGGCAACATTTTTTTGAAATGACACATGGGTGGGGATAATCCCGGGGACATATTTTATCATAATGTATGGTGTGCCCATGCTGCACCCCCATGCCTGGGGGACCACCGCCACAACCAAGTGAACTGATTTGGAAAAGGACCTTTGGTCTCCCCCTGCAGCCGTGGGGACCACCTCCTCCCCGGGGCAATAAATGTTATAATTGCAGTGGGTCCCACGGGGTCCCCCGCAGCCCATAAGCAGTGCATGGCAGGGCGCAAGTTACACTTAGCGCTGCTAACTATAACTGGTGAATTTCTGTATTTTTTTGGTCCCAAACTTTGATGTTGTCACTGATAAATTCACCTAACTATAATGTTATTTTAACCTTTGTTTTTTCAGTGAATTTCTAGGGTTTTTAAAAAATGAAAACAAATCTTTTTATCACACCTAACTGTTACTTTAACCTTTTGGTTTTTCCAGTGAATTTCAGGGGTTTTTTCTATACAAAAGCAGATCATTTTATCACACCTAACCATAATGTTACTTTAACCTTTGTTTCTTTCAGTGAATTTCTAGTCTTTTTTTAAGCAAATTAATTATTGTTTTTGTGTATATATGGTAGAATGAGTGAAGAATATATCCTGTGTGTGGACATTATTTTGAAAGGGAATGGCTTTCTATTATAACATAACAGGAAATGGTGCACAGTTTGCAAAATCTTTCTAATAATTATTGTCTGAGTATAATACAGAGTAATACAACAATATTTCAGTTGAGATTGTCTATGTCTGTGACATTGAGAGAGCTTCCCAGCAAGTTCATTAATAATCTAATAGCATACTTTTTATGGGCTTTGTATGTATTTTTACAGTAGAGATGTAATTATGCTTCAGAAAAAGAGTGATCAGTTTTTGCAATAAGGAATATTACTGTATTTCACAATGTAAATGTGTTTTTAAGGTGTTTTATTACTGAGCGAAAAGCTTGGGAGTAGCTTGTGAGATATTTGAGAGATCATAAAGTTATAAAAATAAATTAAAGTATTGCATTGAGTTCCTTTTTATGTGTTTAGTTTAAATTGTATTATAATGTATAATAAGAGAGTCATTTAGATGTGTTTGTAAAAATCAAATAAAATAACAAAGTGGTAACTTTGGGAGGTGCTCATGGGAGTTGAACACAATCCCCTGTGTTGACTCTGAGGAGACTGTACTTCATGTTCAGCTCTGGCAAACCACTCACGCGATTGTCTATTTTATATTAAGTTAATAACAGTGATTCCTTATAATTCTGAACAAAGTAAGACATTAGAGATGTTGATTAACTTAGAAAAATTGATTAAGTATTGTTCCATTGAATATATAAAGCAAGATGTATTTACGATCTCGCAAGATGCTTGTGAGTGTTTTGGGAGGGGAAACAATCCCTAAGGAAGGGTTGTGATTGGTTCATATGGATGTGTTCATTTACAAAATGAAGAATCCAGCCTTTTTGCTTAATCTCTCTTTTGGGTTTTGTTGTGAATAGACCTTCTTGACTTGCTCCGTTTCCCTGTTTGCTTTCCCTTACTAAAATGTCTTCATGAGATTCTAATGAGCAGCCTAGTGTAGTTGCACCATCTCAGCCTGCTAAAGAGAGTTTGATATGGCAGATTTTTGACATGAGGCTCAGTGGGAAAAAAAGTCTCAGTAAAGTTTGTGACATGCAAACTTTTCAAGGAGTTCAGCCAGGAGGTAGAAATAAACAATATAGTATGAGACCTATAGGAATGTGGAGCCACCTAAGGTCTATGCATTCACAAAGACTAGCTCAGGCAGAGTTAGCTCATGCAGCAGAACTGGGCAGCTCTTCAGGTGTTTCCACTTCGTTTGAACCTAGCGACACTGTCCCTGCCCAGGTACTCAGTGCTGAAGCAGATAGCAACCCTTCAATCTTAATAAAGCACATTTTTGCTGCTTCGGTAAGCAGATAATTTTTTCTTGGGAGACAAGCGGGTTGCACATGGAAAGCTTGTGCAAGACCGCAAGCGCCCCAGGCAGCATTTTATTATTTATTTAACAGTTATTGTTTCCACATTTTTCTCCTGTTTGTTTTGAAGGAGATGTTGTTGTTGGTTTTTCCCCAAATTTCAAGTTTCATTTCTACCCTGTTTTAAAATGTAAAAATTCAAAAAAAAATGTAAAAGTTGAAAACACAAAATGGTTGAATCTTTAAAAAAAGGCTCTTTTCAGAGCTACCCTATAGTTTCATTATCTATGTTGTTTGTATTATGTTTCCTTTTTGTTTCTTGTCTGACTCTCGCATGAGGAAGAAATGCCAATGATCCTTACGTACATATTCTACTTTTCCATTTCATTATAATCGGCTTAAGCATTTTGCTGAGCACTCCTCTTGTGACTGACATCTCCATACTCCACCATGATTTGTCTCTGGAGTTTGAGACACAGATTCATCCACTGGGCTAGAGAATGAGCCATTAATTTTAGTATTGACAAGAATCTTGGATTTCCAAACTTCACTTGGATTGGCCACAGGGGTACGAAGTGGCATCAGTTGTTACCAATATTAGAGAGAATTTTAGATTGTGACCACCCAGACCTGATGACAGTGCACTGCAGTGGCAATGACCAAGGTACAAACTCAGAGGTTGCTTGAAATTCAAATGAAGGAGATCATTTCACAATTGATGTCTCTCATCACACTGCCTTTGTATATTCTAATATATCTCAGAAGCAAAAATGGCAAAGGTCAAAAGAGTTTTATTCTATGATTGAGAAGTCCCGGCAGTATTTTAATAAAACTTTCTATATGTAGTGTACTTACCTGTAGAAGGGAACATGATCTTCCCTAATAACATTAAGGCATGCATCCAGTTTTATGTGTAACTGAACGCTACACACTATAAGCAAAGCTTCTTGTCAGAGCCATGCTTTTCCTACATTAAGTGATTCATTCATGATATTACTCCCTTTAGTTAGGATAGTGGCACCCGCAAGACTTTCGCAAGAGAAGTAACATCCAAACTCCTGCGTCCGCCCGTATATTTGTCTGACTCTCATAAGAGTCTCGCAAGCTCAAACACTTAGAATATATCTAATGGATAAGAGTCCTGTATTCTTATTTGTAGGTAGTACAGTATGTAAATATATCAGCCTCTCTGATAGCACCTCACTCTTCACACAGATAACCCCTACCTACTATTTTTATGATCTCACAAGAGTCTTGCAACATCATAAAATCTTTTGGGGGAAAGAATTTGAAATCTCTACTCTTAGACTGGCGGTGTCTGCCCTGATTCTGGCACGTCTTGACTACGGCAACTCTCTATATTATGGCCTACCCAAAAATCTTCTGGCTAGGCTTCAGGTTGTAATGAACGACGCTGCCAGATTAATCTACAAATAGCCCAGGTGCACTTAGGCCACGCCCTTACTTCAGGATTTACACTGGCTTCCAATTACCCAGAGATCTAAGTTTAAAAGCCTTTGCATAGCACATAAGGCCATCTATGGCTCAGCTCCTAATTATATCAAGGACCGACTGATTAACTATGTGCCAAGGAGGGCCCTTCGGTCGGCTGAGGCATTCAATTTGTCTGTCCCCGGTTCAACCTTGCGTCTATGGGCGGCAGAGCCTTTTCTAGTACCATCCCTCAAGCCTGGAACCGCCTTCCAGTGAAACTCCGGAAGGAAACCAATCTCCTCCCTTTTAGGAAGAATTTGAAGACTGTGCTTTTCTTGAGGCTTGGGGGCCCCTCTGAGCTGGTGGTTTTGTGTTTCTCACCGGTGGTGTGTGTCCGTGGATAGCGCTTAGATATCCCTGGGTGATAATGCGCTCCAGAAGTTTATAATGACATAATACCATAACATCTCTTTGATTACAGTAGTTATACTTTACAGTTCCTACTACTAGGCTATGGCGAGAAAGTGGCCTCTCCACTAAGAACTTTCCAGAGTATAACAGCAGTGTATAGAAAGGTGTAAGAAGAGACTGGTCTCTCTGCTGACATCTCTCCTCAGGGTAGACAGTATGCATAGTAGTGTCTGGGAGAGGCTGGCCTCGCTGCAGAGAATTTTCTCTCAGATAGTGGTTGTATGTAATACTAGTAAGGGAAGAGGCTAGCCTCTCAGCTGATACCTCTCTCTGGGCTTATAGGTGTGCAAAGTAAGGTGTGTGGAGAGACTGGCCTCTTCGCTGAGACATCTGTCTTTTAATCTGGTAAGCATAGCACAGTTTCTGGAGGAACTAGCCTCTACACTGAGACCCCTCTATTGAATAATTGATGTTTACAGTAGAGTGTGGAAAGTGACTGGCCTCTACACTGACATATGTGCTCATACCTCTTCCCACATTGATTGATATGCACAGTAGGGTGCTGGGATGTACGGCCCTCTCTGCTGACACCTCTATCATGGATGACGGCAACGCATAGTGTGCGTGCAGAGGAACTGCCTCTAATGCTGAGACCTCTTTTTTAGATGATGGGTGGGCATAGTAGGATGTGAGGAGGGCCTTACATGTGCGATCACACCTCTTCCCAGGGTGACAGATGTACAAATAGGCTGTGGGGTGTAAATTACTTCAATGCTGAGAAGTCTCTCTTGGATGACAAGCAAGCATAGAGACTAGGGTATGGTGTGGAGAGAGACTGCTTTGTCAGCTCATACCATTTCCCAGAGTAATACATGTGTGCACTAGACTGTGGATAGGGACTGCTCCCTCTGCTCCTACCGTTCTTTTTGGTGATGAATGTGCATAGTAGGGTTTAGAAAGTGAGTTTCCTCTATGTTGAGAAATGTGTCTTGGTTGATAGGTGTGGATAGTTGAATGTGGGGAAACAGACACCTCTCCCTCAGACCACTCCCCATAGGAAAAAGGCAGGCATAGTAGGGTTTGCACAGGGACAACCTTCTCCGCTGAAAGTTCTCTCCAGAGACACAAGCACATAGAGTAACATGTACTAAATAACTGTCCTCTTCACTATAACATCTCTAGCAGGTGAAAGGAGTGCTTAGTACAGTATAAGGATGGACTGGCCTCTGTGCCAAAATCTCTGTCTTATATATGAGAGGAATCTATACTACAGTGTGTACAAGGACCTATCTCTCTACTAAGATCTCACTCTTGCATGACAAGTCATCATTGTTCGTATTCAAATAATTGGCTTCTCCGTTAACAAGTCTCCATATCATAAAACATATCCTGCAGTCCTTGAAGATGGAACTGACAGTTTTAGTCAGCATTGTAATACTATAATTGAATTACTATAATTGAATTGAATGAATTGCCCATTTCTAAAGCTCACAGCTACTCACAAAGAATGTACCGGCGCTACTAGGTATGCCCAAAGGGAAGAGATATGAGGATAGAGCCCATAATTCACTGTTAACCTCTAAACTAAATTCCCTTTTAAATTAAGCTTCTTCAGATATCTGCCAGAGGTAATCAGGGAGTTTGTTCAACAGATTCACTGCTATCACCGTGAAGGAAGCACCTCCCCAACGCTGTTTCAGAAAGTGCAGCAAGATAATAAAGCCAGCTGAACTTGATCCCAGCGGTCTCCCCGGGCAGTAAGCCTTGATGCGGTCCCTTAAGTACCTAGGTCCCATATCGTGGAGGGCTTGATGTGTTAGGGACAGAGCTTTATACCTAATTCGCTGACAGATGGCAGCCAGTGCAGTTTAGCACGGTATGCTGTGACCAATGGGCACTTTAGAATTTTGTATATATATTTGTAAATAGCCATATTCTGCATGATTGCAGGCGCTGGATTAGATATTCCGGGAGACCGAGATACAGGACATTAGCATAGTCCAACCTGGATAAAATCAATGATCTAGCCACAGTGATTTGGGTCTCATGAGGAAGCAGACGCAGAAACGTCCTAGCATGCAAAAGATCCAGGACCAGGATTTCACCAACGCTGACACTGGTGCACTGAATGCAAGCTGGGTGTCGAACAGTACACCCAAATATTTTGCCACTGCCATTGGTGGGGGCGGCGGGGGAAAACGTCCAAGTCAGGCCCCCACCCAACCGTGAAGGGGACTTTGTCCGAATAATAAGACCTCCTTCTTATCCAGGTTGCATTGCATCCTGTTAGCCCTCAACCAGTCTTACAATGCTACCATGCAGTTAGCAATGGCAGTCTTCATCCTCTGGGGCTCCCCCTCGTACATGAGCAGGAGTTGAGTGTCATCAACATAAGAGATGATGGGGGGTGTGGCCAAGCAGGCTGCAATGGTAGATGTGCCTTGCTGAGGTTCCACGGCGGGCGGACAATTCATCCGCTTTACAGCGTCGGTCCCGACAAAAGAAACGGATCTCCAGCAACCAGAGCCCACGGAGCACCTGAAGGCGTTGACCCCTCCTGCAAAGATCGGGGTCGTGGGCAAAACAGAGCCACTGAAGGTTGCGATGCTGGAAGATAAGATGGTAGCCGTCCGCGCGCAATCTCCGAGGGTCTAAGTGTTCTGCGGGAGGCGCGACCTGAGACACCGCTCAAGAGCCAGGGGAGACCGAGCAGTGACGACCTGAGGCACCCAGAATGCCCGGCAGCAGCATTCTGCGGTGTAGACACCGCAGACAGACGGGCCCCACGCATCAGGTGGATCCCCACACTGCACGACACGCAGTAGCCTGTGACGGACAGGCGAAACGGACCTGGCATAGACGGCCGAGAGAGAGGGCAGGCACCGCACGAGCTGCTATAGACCGCTGGCACTGGGCTGATTCCCCAACTTGGGCCGTCGGTAACCTGAGCACCGTTGGGGCCGAGGCTGCCTGAATCTAACATGGCGCCGTCCCGCGAGCACAACTGCTGAGCCTCCAGGGAGACAGAGCGAAGAGCCAGACCACTTGGGAGTAGACAGCGCGGCCTCAAAGACGGTGAATGGTGGGGGAACCCCCCCAGGGCTGCCTGATACCATGAAGAGGGCGTGGTACCCCCCCACCACCGAGCCCTAACTTGACCGGTGCCTGACCCTAAGATGGCAACTTAGCAAACCGATTGGCGCCCAAATCGGTGCTTGGCCCTCCCCAGCCAGCCGGCCACAGAGAGTGCAGCACAACAAGATCCCCATTGACCCCAAGAGCTATTGGGACCATCCGGCTGTGCAAGTCACCTAACCGCTGAAATCCTCAGAGTAACTCTCATGGTGCCTCCCACAGAGCACGGTCGGGCAGAAACATGCCCGGGCTGAACAATTGGAACACCCGCCTCGCCGGGCGGAGCAGATGAGGGATAGAGCTTACCCAGTGTCCACATCTGAGGAGGAAAGGTCTCGCACAGCATCCGCCAGGCCCCAGCACCACCACACGTGGACCCAAGAGGGAGTGAACACCCCAGGAGGCACGATGGGGAAACCTAGGGCCACGCAGACCACCATGGTCCCAGAGACGGCACCGAAAAATATGCTGCATCCCAAGACGGTGACCAAGCTGACGACGACCCCACAGAACCTGTCCATATCGGACAAGCTGGACCGCGTATTGGCAGCCATTGAACTCTCCACGGTGTCAATGGAATAAAGGCTTGGCACCCTGACGACCGACATCAGCCTCATTAAGGACGATCACCGCAAGCTAGCCGACAAGGTCAATGAAGGGGGAAAGAGCATGGCGAACTTTCAACCAGCAGTAAAAGACCAACAGAAGACAATACGTGATGTCCTAACCCGCCTTTCCACAATGGAGGAACGTATGGTCGACCCGGAGGGACGCTCGAGGCTCTGTAATATATGGGTGCTTGGGCTGCCGGAAGGAATCGAGGGGCAGGACCCGGTGGGGCACATGGAGGCATGGGTAAAGTCCTTTACCCCGGCTGCCAACCGATCGGCCTTCTTCTCTATTGAGTGTGCTCACAGAGTCCCGGCGCGAAGACGCCAACCTGGAGCAACCCCCGGCCGATGGTAGCAAAATTCCTCCACTTTAGAGACTGAGATGCGGTGCTCAGGGCTGCCAGACGATCGGGCCCCCTCCAGGTTGAGGACAAGCAGGTGATGGTCTTTCCAAATTATGCTCGGGTGGTGCAGCAGCAGAGATCACTCTTCTTGGAGATGAAGCTGCGACTTAAGGCAAATGACTTTAAATACTCTCTGTTATTTCCCGCCAGACTCAGAATTATCTACTACGACTCTGCCTTATTCTTTACATGTGCGGAGGAGGCGAGGGACTGGGCGGACCTGCACTGCCCACAGCTCTCTGGGTCAGGAACCATGCGAGGACAGAGACACAGAGCTCCGCAACCCAGAAAGCGCAACACAAATCAATCAATCAATCAATCATGCCATTTGTATAGCGCACTACTCACCCGGGAGGGTCTCAAGGCGCTTGGGGGGAGGGGTATGCTACTGCTCGAACAGCCAGGTCTTGAGTTGTTTCCTGAAGGCGAGATGGTTCTGGGTCAGCCGAAGGTGGATGGGGAGGGAGTTCCAAGTCTTGGCAGCCAGGTAAGAGAAGGATCTTCCTCCGGCGGTGGCTCTTCGGATGCGTGGTACGGCTGCGAGGGCGAGGCTGGTGGACCGTAGCTGGCGGGTGGGCGTGTAGAAGGTCAGGCGGTCGTTGAGGTACTTGGGGCCCAGGTCGTGGAGAGACTTGTGTGCGTGGGTGAGGAGCCGGAACATGATCCTCTTGTTGACGGGGAGCCAGTGCAGGTTCCTCAGGTGGCTGGAGATGTGGCTGCATCGGGGGACATCCAGGATGAGTCGGGCGGAGGCGTTCTGGATGCGCTGGAGTCTTTTCTGTAGCTTGGCTGTGGTTCCGGCGTAGAGGGCGTTTCCGTAGTCTAGTCGGCTGGTGACGAGTGCCTGGGTGACAGTCTTCCTGGTCTCGGTCGGGATCCAGCGGAAGATCTTGCGAAGCATACGCAGGGTGTTGAAGCACGATGAGGAGACGGCGTTGACTTGTCTGGTCATCGAGAGGGAGGGGTCCAGGATGAAGCCCAGGTTGCGTGCGTGGTCGGTTGGCTTGGGTGCGGTGCCCAGGGCTGGGGGCCACCAGGAGTCATCCCAGGCGGAGGGCGAAGATCCCAGGATGAGGACTTCCGTCTTGTCCGAGTTCAGTTTCAGGCGGCTGTCCTTCATCCACTCGGCGACGTCTTTCATCCCTTCGTGTAGGCAGGTTCTGGCGGTGTTGGGGTCTCTGGTGAGGGAGAGGATCAGCTGGGTGTCGTCGGCGTAAGAGATGATGTTGAGGTTGTGCTGGCGTGCGATGGCTGCGAGAGGTTTCATGTAGATGTTGAAGAGGGTGGGGCTGAGTGAAGATCCTTGCGGGACGCCGCAGATGACTTCGGTGGCCTCGGAGCGAAACGGGGGGAGGCAGACTCTTTGTGTTCTTCCGGCGAGGAATGAGATGATCCACTCCAGTGCCTTCTCTTGGATACCGATGTTGCTGAGGCGCTGGACTAGGGTGCAGTGGCAGACCGTGTCGAACGCAGCGGAGAGGTCCAGGAGGATGAGGGCCACTGTTTCCCCCTTGTCGAGCAGGGTCCGGATGTCGTCGGTGGCTGCGATGAGGGCGGTCTCGGTGCTGTGGTTGGCTCTGAAGCCAGACTGCGAGGGGTCGAGGGATCCATTCGTCTCGAGGAAGGCGGTCAGCTGTCTGTTGACGATCTTCTCGATGACTTTAGCAGGAAAAGGGAGGAGCGAGATGGGGCGGAAGTTTTTGAGATCGGTGGGGTCCGCTGTAGGTTTCTTCAGGAGGGCGCTGATCTCGGCATGCTTCCAGCTCTCCGGGAAGGTGGCGGTGTTGAAGGAGGCGTTGATGATGTTCCGGAATTGGGGTGCGATGGTGGAGTCGGCCTTGTTGAAGACATGGTGTGGGCAGGGGTCGGTCGGTGATCCGGAGTGGATGGTGTTCATCGTGCGGGCTGTGTCTTCGGTGGTCACCGTGGTCCAGGCGCGAAGGGTGGCGGTGGGGGGCGTTGGTTCGACGGTTGGGTGCGTGGGTGGGGCGCCGAAGCTGTTGTGGATGTCGGCGATCTTGCGGTGGAAGAACGAGGCGAGGGAGTCGCAGAGGTCTTGTGACGGAGTGATGTCGTTGGTGCCGGTGCTGGGGTTGGAGAACTCCTTGACGATAGTGAAGAGCTCTTTGCTGTCGTGGGCGTTGTTGTCCAGTCGTTCCTTCAGGGATTTCTTCTTGGTGGTGCGGATGAGCTGGTGGTGCTTGCGGGTAGCGTGTTTGAGGGCGGTCATGTTGTCGGTGGTCCGGTCGAGGAGCCAGGCTTTCTCGAGGGTGCGGCAGGTCTTCTTGGAGTCCTTGAGGTCGTCGGTGAACCAGGATGCCTTCTTGCTTCTGGGTCTGCTGGGAGGGTTCTTTAGTGGCGCGAGGTCGTCGGCGCAGGCGGTCAGCCACTGTGTGAAGTTGCGGGCTGCTTCGTTGGGGTCCGTTGTGTTGGCGGGTGGGCTCTGGCTGAGGGAGGTGGTGAGCTGGTCTGCGGTGATCTTGCTCCAATTCCTGTGAGGTACCTGTTGCGGGTGGTGGTGGGTCGTGGATCTTTTGAAGCTGAAGTGGACGCAGCTGTGGTCGGTCCAGTGGAGTCCGGTGGCGTGGCTGAAGGTGATGTACTTGCTGGAAGAGAAGACGGGATCAAGCGTGTGGCCGGCGTAGTGCGTGGGGGTGTTGACCAGTTGCTTGAGTCTGAGGTTGGCGAGGTTTTCCAGCAGGGCGGTGGTGTTGCGGTCCTTGTTGTTCTCCAGGTGGAAGTTGAGGTCCCCGAGGAGGATGTAGTCAGTGGAGGGGAGGGCGTGCGGGCTGATGAAGTCTGTGATGTCTTCGCTGAATTGTGTGCGTGGTCCCGGGGGTCTGTAGACGAGGGTGCCTCTGAGGGTCGTCTTAGGGTCGGTGTGAATCTGGAAGTGGAGATGTTCGGCTGCGGCGAAGGAGTCGTTGGCGTCGGTCGTGATGCGGATGGTGTTCCTGTGGACGATGGCGATGCCACCTCCGGTCTGGTTGATGCGGTCCCTCCTGATGATCTTGTACCCGTCCGGGATGGCGATGGCGATGTCGGGTGCAGAGGAGGCGTTCATCCAGGTTTCCGTGAGGAAGGCGACGTCCGGTGATGTAGCGTCGAGGAGGTTCCAGAGTTCCACGGCGTGTCTGTGGACGGAGCGGGTGTTGATCAGGATGCACTTGAGGTGGTTGCTGCTGGTGTTTGTCTTGGCGGGTGCGGGGCAGGTTCGGAGGCAGGTGAACTTGCAGCAGGTGAAGGGTCCGTGGGTGCCTCTCGGGGTGGCTCGGCAGCAGGCGTGGGTCCGGCCGGCATTGAGTGCGTTGAGAGTGGCGGCGTCGTAGGTCAGTCGGGTCGTCTTGCCTCGGCGGGGAGGGCCAGGGGTCCTGGCGCTGGGCACGGGCCAGGCGTGGACGGGCGCAGACGGGCTTACCTTTGGCGCACCTTCGGCGCTCAATCGGCGCTCCCGCTGCGCGGTCGCTCTGGGGGCGTCATAAGTAAGGAGCCGGGAGGGAGGAGCAGCTGGGTGGCGGGAGCGGGGCGGCGAATGGAATCACAGGGGGGGGGGCGCAGGGAGGCAGCGGCGGGAAATTCCAAGAAGCAGCGGGCAGCGGGAAATTCCCAGGAGCAGCGGGAAATTCCCAGGAGCAGCGGGCAGCGAGCGAAGGAATCTGCAGGCAGGAGGCGGCAAAGGCAGGCAGGAGCGGCAGCAGTGAGTGGGGCGACCAAGCCCTGTGGAGGGCTGAGCGGTCACAAACAGGGGGCGCAATAGCGAGAACAAGATAGCACGGAGCCCCGTACTGGATTCCCCAGATCTGGAGCAAATCATCCAGGAACTCCGAGACGTCCTACAAGCCGTAACAGCATTACAGGCCTCACCGCCTTCGGATGACATGGACAGAGTCCCAAGCCTTTTCTCCTCGGCGGGTGAAGACGATAGCGACGATGCATCATCTAAGGGAGACTCATCACCCTGCCCTGAGTCACCCCCCCAGACAGCAGATCTCATAAATTAGGGAACAAGCGGATAATATGTAGGGGACTGTCATAGCCACATTGTCCTCGGCCTATCGTAGCACATAGAGGAAGGGTGGTCCTGTTAGCAGACACAACTACTGTCCTATCACGCTATGCATGTGGCACTATTCAGACCCTCTATAGAGCAAATCCAATTAGGGTTTGTCCCCCATTGCACAGCGTAAATAACCCTAGACAGGGTCTATGTGAAAAGTACACCAACTCAATTGTCAATTCATTAAGTTCTTTACTTCATTTGATGTTTGATGTCCAAATTATCAATCATTTGTACAATTCAATTCACTTTTTCATTTTATAAATCCAAATATCCCAAAGAATTTCCATATAGATCCCTATGCATTTTGTGCCTTACATCGGCACTTCATCAGGGGAAATCTCTGTAACAAAAATTAAATGATCTGATTATAGTGGTCTGTCCTCTGTAATCAATTTTATTCTGTGTCAACATTTCATCATTAAAACAAATGATCAACAGTAATAATGGGTAAACATAATCATAAATAATACGAATTTTTGTGACAAGATCGATGTTGTTAAAGAAACAATAATCTCGACGCATATTCTATCTCACAGTGACCTTATGTGCAAAACAATTACTTATATGCGTTCACTGGTGTATGAGTATCCTCCTTTCTGTTAAAAGCAAATCTCATGTTGTAATGTTATCGCGCATTTAAGACATCTCAATGTGTATGGCTTCTGTTAACAGCAAAAATCATTAAATTAAAACTTGCATGTCGATCGCGCAATGTTGAGAATTGTTACGCTAACTTTACGGTCAAACTGTTATCTACATGCGTATGCATGAACCATCACAGAGTTCGTAGTGTACGGTCCCGTTTCAACTATCTCTGTATTATCTCAAAAGTGCCCGAAGGGTCAACATTGTAAAAATATACTTACTCGGAACAGTATCAATCAACCTGCGGCTTCACTCGTTGCGGTTACCACGAGACTGTGTGTGACATTGTTAAATAAAGTTAGAAATCCACGTTCAACGGCAGAATATTAACCACTTGGATGCTAAGGCATGTTCCATGATTTACACTAAATTTCCATTGAAATCAATGGAAACTCCATGACGAGCTGGGCTCGTCATGAGCGTCGAAGGGGTTAAACATAAAAGAGAGACTAGTTATATGTTAAATTGGGGGCCATCTTGTAGTGGATAAGGTGCAAGATATATGTAGTAAACATGGTAAAAAATGAACAACTAATGATAGTCAAAGAATATAATGGACAAAAAACTACCTAAAAGCTAGACAAATATATATCGATATCTGTGATTTAGTGCTAAAAAGATCTAACAAAATTTTTTTTTGTAAACATGTGTGTAGTGTATCAAAATTACTGTTATTCATGAAATGAAACATTTCTACAGTATTCACAAGTAACATAAAACTTCCATCCTGTCGTTCAAGCCAGTGGGCTGCATCGTGCACAGATAACGAATCCAAAAGTTTTCTCTTTGTAGCAATGTGTTTTTCATGCTCACTCCTTCAATGTTTATCACATTTTCTAACACCATAAATTGCAACTGTTCACAAAAATGAGTAAGACACGCACCGCGTTATAATCAGTATTGTCTCCTTGTCGCGTGCAGTGGGGCTTTGCTTTCTGTTCAATCCAGCATTCCAAAAGTATCTATAGAGCAAATCCAATTAGGGTTTGTCCCCCATTGCACAGCGTAAATAACCCTAGACAGGGTATATGTGAAAAGTACACCAACTCAATTGTCAATTCATTAAGTTCTTTACTTCATTTGATGTTTGATGTCCAAATTATCAATCATTTGTACAATTCAATTCACTTTTTCATTTTATCAATCCAAATATCCCAAAGAATTTCCATATATATCCCTATGCATTTCGTGCCTTACATCGGCACTTCATCAGGGGAAATCTCTGTAACAAAAATTAAATGATCTGATTATCGTGGTCTTTCCTCTGTAATCAATTTCATTCTGTGTCAACATTTCATCATTAAAACAAATGATCAACAGTAATAATGGGTAAACATAATCATAAATAATACAAATTTTTGTGACAAGATCGATGTTGTTAAAGAAACAATAATCTCGACGCATATTCTATCTCACAGTGACCTTATGTGCAAAACAATTACTTATATGCGTTCACTGGTGTATGAGTATCCTCCTTTCTGTTAAATACGAATCTCATGTTGTAATGTTATCGCGCATTTAAGACATCTCAATGTGTATGACTTCCGATAACAGCAAAAATCATTAAATTAAAACTCGCATGTCGATCGCGCAATGTTGAGAATTGTTACGCTAACTGTACGGTCAAACTGTTATCTACATGCGTATGCATGAACCATCACAGAGTTCGTAGTGTACTGTCCCGTTTCAACTATCTCTGTATTATCTCAAAAGTGCCTGAAGGGTCAACATTGTAAAAATATACTTACTCGGAACAGTATCAATCAACCTGCGGCTTCACTCGTTGCGGTTACCACGAGGTTGTGTGTGATATTGTTAAATAAAGTTAGAAATCCGTGTTCAACTGCAGAATATTAAACATAAAAGAGAGACTAGTTATATGTTAAATTGGGGGCCATCTTGTAGTGGATAAGGTGCAAGATATATGTAGTAAACATGGTAAAAAATGAACAACTAATGATAGTTAAAGAATATAATGGACAAAAAACTGTCTAAAAGCTAGACAAATATATATCGATATCTGTGATTTAGTGCTAAAAAGATCTAACAAAAAATGTTTTTGTAAACGTGTGTAGTGTATCAAAATTACTGTTATTCATGAAATAAAACATTTCTACAGTATTCACAAGTAACATAAAAATTCCATCCTGCCGTTCAAGCCAGTGGGCTGCATCGTGCACAGATAACGAATCCAAAAGTTTTCTCTTTGTAGCAATTTGTTTTTCATGCTCACTCCTTCAATGTTTATCACATTTTCTAACACCATAAATTGCAACTGTTCACAAAAAAGAGTAAGACACGCACCGCGTTATAATCAGTATTGTCTCCTTGTCGTGTGCAGTGGGGCTTTGCTTTCTGTTCAATCCAGCATTCCAAAAGTATCTATAGAGCAAATCCAATTAGGGTTTGTCCCCCCTTGCACAGCGTAAATAACCCTAGACAGGGTATATGTGAAAAGTACACCAACTCAATTGTCAATTCATTAAGTTCTTTACTTCATTTGATGTTTGATGTCCAAATTATCAATCATTTGTACAATTCCATTCACTTTTTCATTTTATCAATCTAAATATCCCAAAGAATTTCCATATAGATCCCTATGCATTTCGTGCCTTACATCGGCACTTCATCAGGGGAAATCTCTGTAACAAAAATTAAATGATCTAATTATCGTGGTCTTTCCTCTGTAATCAATTTCATTCTGTGTCAACATTTCATCATTAAAACAAATGATCAACAGTAATAATGGGTAAACATAATCATAAATAATACAAATTTTTGTGACAAGATCGATGTTGTTAAAGAAACAATAATCTCGACGCATATTCTATCTCACAGTGACCTTATGTGCAAAACAATTACTTATATGCGTTCACTGGTGTATGAGTATCCTCCTTTCTGTTAAATACGAATCTCATGTTGTAATGTTATCGCGCATTTAAGACATCTCAATGTGTATGGCTTCCGTTAAGAGCAAACATCATTAAATTAAAACTCGCATGTCGATCGCGCAATGTTGAGAATTGTTACGCTAACTGTACGGTCAAACTGTTATCTACATGCGTATGCATGAACCATCACAGAGTTTGTAGTGTACTGTCCCGTTTCAACTATCTCTGTATTATCTCAAAAGTGCCCGAAGGGTCAACATTGTAAAAATATACTTACTCGGAACAGTATCAATCAACCTGCGGCTTCACTCGTTGCGGTTACCACGAGGTTGTGTGTGATATTGTTAAATAAAGTTAGAAATCCGCGTTCAACTGCAGAATATTAAACATAAAAGAGAGACTAGGTATATGTTAAATTGGGGGCCATCTTGTAGTGGATAAGGTGCAAGATATATGTAGTAAACATGGTAAAAAATGAACAACTAATGATAGTCAAAGAATATAATGGACAAAAAACTGTCTAAAAGCTAGACAAATATATATCGATATCTGTGATTTAGTGCTACAAAAGATCTAACAAAAAATGTTTTTGTAAACGTGTGTAGTGTATCAAAATTACTGTTTTTCATGAAATGAAACATTTCTACAGTATTCACAAGTAACATAAAAATTCCATCCTGCCGTTCAAGCCAGTGGGCTGCATCGTGCACAGATAACGAATCCAAAAGTTTTCTCTTTGTAGCAATTTGTTTTTCATGCTCACTCCTTCAATTTTTATCACATTTTCTAACACCATAAATTGCAACTGTTTTCACAAAAATGAGTAAGACACGCACCGCGTTATAATCAGTATTGTCTCCTTGTCGCGTGAAGTGGGGCTTTGCTTTCTGTTCAATCCAGCATTCCAAAAGTATCTATAGAGCAAATCCAATTAGGGTTTGTCCCCCATTGCACAGCGTAAATAACCCTAGACAGGGTATATGTGAAAAGTACACCAACTCAATTGTCAATTCATTAAGTTCTTTACTTCATTTGATGTTTGATGTCCAAATTATCAATCATTTGTACAATTCAATTCACTTTTTCATTTTATCAATCCAAATATCCCAAAGAATTTCCATAAAGATCCCTATGCATTTCGTGCCTTACATCGGCACTTCATCAGAGGAAATCTCTGTAACAAAAATTAAATGATCTGATTATAGTGATCTGTCCTCTGTAATCAATTTCATTCTGTGTCAACATTTCATCATTAAAACAAATGATCAACAGTAATAATGGGTAAACATAATCATAAATAATACGAATTTTTGTGACAAGATCGATGTTGTTAAAGAAACAATAATCTCGACGCATATTCTATCTCACAGTGACCTTATGTGCAAAACAATTACTTATATGCGTTCACTGGTGTATGAGTATCCTCCTTTCTTCTAAATGCGAATCTCATGTTGTAATGTTATTGCGCATTTAAGACATCTCAATGTGTATGGCTTCCGTTAACAGCAAAAATCATTAATTAAAACCCGCATGTCGATCGCGCAATGTTGAGAATTGTTACGCTAACTGTACGGTCAAACTGTTATCTACATGCGTATGCATGAACCATCACAGAGTTCGTAGTGTACGGTCCAGTTTCAACTATCTCTGTATTATCTCAAAAGTGCCCGAAGGGTCAACATTGTAAAAATATACTTACTCGGAACAGTATCAATCAACCTACGGCTTCACTCGTTGCGGTTACCACGAGGTTGTGTGTGACATTGTTAAATAAAGTTAGAAATCCACGTTCAACGGCAGAATATTAAACATAAAAGAGAGACTAGTTATATGTTAAATTGGGGGCCATCTTGTAGTGGATAAGGTGCAAGATATATGTAGTAAACATGGTAAAAAATGAACAACTAATGATAGTCAAAGAATATAATGGACAAAAAACTATCTAAAAGCTAGACAAATATATATCGATATCTGTGATTTAGTGCTAAAAAGATCTAACAAAAAAATGTTTTGTAAACATGTGTGTAGTGTATCAAAATTACCGTTATTCATGAAATGTAACATTTCTACAGTATTCACAAGTAACATAAAAATTCCATCCTGTCGTTCAAGCCAGTGGGCTGCATCGTGCACAGATAAGGAATCCAAAACTTTTCTCTTTGTAGCAATTTGTTTTTCATGCTCACTCCTTCAATGTTTATCACATTTTCTAACACCATAAATTTTTGTGACTATTCAGACACTGCCAGGGACCAGATGATGCACACTGATCCTTCACAGACCCGCCCAAGGATCACCCTCGCATGCGCGTACCACCACCCCATGATTGTTCATTTCTTGTGCGCGCTCTCCTTCCCTCAGTCCAGTCTCAGTCCAGTTTGGACGTATCACTCCCAGCGATAGGTCCCCAGTATTGGGACTGTTTCCCAACCCCAGTTCTTAGTTTACCTATCCCACATACCATGATCTCTTGTTACCTCCCATATACATGGCAGGGGCGCGCACCTACAACCCCACACAGCTCAGCACACTACATCCATCGACTAGAGCTAAGAGACTCCACTCCCTCAGAGACCCAGCACTATCAGGGCACGACCTTGTCTCCACCATGGCACACACAACTTTCAGTTTTTGACACTCAATGTGCGAGGGATGCACACAGCCAGGAAACGCTATGCGATATACGGGTATATTAAGCGGCAGCAGGCACAGATCATTTCTCTCCAGGAGACCCACCTCACTAAGGAGGAATTGTGCAAACTCCAAAAGAAATGGCGTGCCTCTTTTTCTTCGCGATAGGAGCGCTAATCTGGATTCGGCCCGGAGTGCCCTTTTGCGAAACAGGCAGAACGGTGGATCCCGAGGGCCGCTACGCGCTATGCGCTACTAGAAGGATTATTAGATGGGCAGGCCATCCTTGTAGGCAGTATCTATGCCCCAATATTGATCAGACACCATTTTGGAGGACCCTGACGAACGCCCTGGCGGGATTCACACACTCCCCATGGATACTAGGTGGAATTACAATTGCTCCCTGGACCTCACACTAGTTAGATCCTACCCCCCCCCAAGTAGTCCCCAGGCCACAGGCACACAGCCGCATTCCGCGCATGGGCTACCCACCGGTCCCTAGCAGACACATGGAGACATACCCACCCTACCACCAAAATATATTCATTTCACTTGACACCTCACAACTTACGAGTCCGCCTGTACCGCTTCATGTGCCCTCCGTCTCTCCTTCCACACAGCAGACACTCTGACTATTTTGGCAGGGTCATTTCAGATCACGACGCTCATATTGTGTCACTCGCATGGCAGCCTCACGTACCTCTGATCCCTACCTGGCGCCTCCCCAAAGACTGCCTTACAGACCCTGTGTTCCACTGCGAACAGTCAGAGACCATTCAACACTACTTTGCTGAAAACCCAGGCACCACATCGACCAGGTCCCTAGAGTGGGACGCTTTTAAAGTGGTCCTTCGGGGAACATGCATCAGGCAAATCACAGGAGTGAAATGCACACTAGAGAGGGCGGTCCAAAACACAGAACAACAAGTGGCGCAGTTATCTAAAGCAGCTGATCAGCGGGTGCTCCCCCCCAAGCAACTAGCAGAGGCCAAAACCAAATACGAGGAGGCGTGTGCCGATTTGCAGCGCTATAATTTTCACACATACACCACTAGAGTCCACCATGAAGGGACCCGCGCCAGTACCCTACTAGCTTGGCTCATTCATCAGGACACGCAGACACAACCGATCACCTGTATCCACAATCAATGCCACGGGGGAGGTGGTCTATTCGCAGGCAGACATTTCATCGGCCTTCCATGACTACTACACCATGCTTTACAAGGAGCCGACTCAGGACAGGGGGGAACACATTCGGAATATACTCACCACGAACACCATAGTCCAAATCACAGATGAGGAACGCATGACCATAGACGTCCCACTTGCACCGGCGGAGTTCAAATCCGCCATTCACCGCTTGGCCAAAAACAAACCTCCGGGCCATTACGGCTTCCCGATAGAACTGTGCTCCACTTTGTCCCAGCAGCTAGTCCGGCAGCTCGACATCAGCTTCCGGGAGGCACTAGAAGTGGGACTACTCCCTCAAAGGATGCGGAAATCTGTGCTGGAAACGTTCCCCAACAAAACACACAAGATGATGGACGGAATGTTGCACAATGGCAAAACAATCACCCCCAGTCACAGATCTGGATTTAATCCATCGTTATTTTGCCCACCAAGCCACCCCAGTTTAGACATGGCCATATGCAAATCAGTCTAGACCCTGTGCCTCATGGGAACAGTCCAGACCGAACTGCCAAGACTTGTCTTCACTGGACCAGAATCAAGCATCCTAGGACCGGTTTCTGGCTATCAGCCGTCTTCAACCAGGATAGCTTGACTCCAGTGGCTTAGTGAGCACGGGACCCACGTCTGGGCATACCGTTCTCACATAGGGTGAACAGCAAAACACACAAGATGATGGACGGAATGTTGCACAATGGCAAAACATTCACCCCCAGTCACAGATCTGGGTTTAATCCATCGTTATTTTGCCCACCAAGCCACCCCAGTTCAGACATGGCCATATGCAAATCAGTCCTAGGCCCTGTGCCTCATGGGAACAGTCCAGACCGAACTGCCAAGACTTGTCTTCCCTGGACCAGAATCAAGCATCCTAGGACCGGTTTTTGGCTATCAGCCGTCTTCAGCCAGGATAGCTTGACTCCAGTGGCTTAGTGAGCACGGGACCCACGTCTGGGCATACCGTTCCCACATAGGGTGAACAGCAAAACACACAAGATGATGGACGGAATGTTGCACAATGGCAAAACATTCACCCCCGTCACAGATCTGGGTTTAATCCATCGTTATTTTGCTCACCAATCCACCCCAGTTCAGACATGGCCATATGCAAATCAGTCTTGACCCTGCGCCTCATGGGAACAGTCCAGACCGAACTGCCAAGACATGTCTTCCCTGGACGGGAATCAAGCATCCTAGGACTGGTTTCTGGCTATCAGCCGTCTTCAGCCAGGATAGCTTGACTCCAGTGGCTTAGTGAGCATGGTACCCACGTCTGGGCATACCCTTCCCACATAGTGTGAACAGCAAAACACACAAGATGATGGACGGAATGTTGCACAATGGCAAAACATTCACCCCCCAGTCACAGATTTGAGTTTAATCCATCGTTATTTTGCTCACCAAGCCACCCCAGTTCAGACATGGCCATATGCAAATCAGTCTTGACCCTGTGCCTCATGGGAACAGTCCAGACCGAACTGCCAAGATATGTCTTCCCTGGACTGGAATCAAGCATCCTAGGACCGGATTCTGGCTATCAGCCGTCTTCAGCCAGGATAGCTTGACTCCAGTGGCTTAGTGAGCACGGGACCCACGTCTGGGCATACGGTTCCCACATAGGGTGAACAGCAAAACACACAAGATGATGGACGGAATGTTGCACAATGGCAAAACATTCACCCCCAGTCACAGATCTGGGTTTAATCCATCGTTATTTTGCTCACCAAGCCACCCCAGTTCAGACATGGCCATATGCAAATCAGTCTTGACCCTGTGCCTCATGGGAACAGTCCAGACCGAACTGCCAAGACATGTCTTCCCTGGACGGGAATCAAGCATCCTAGGACCGGTTTCTGGCTATCAGCCGTCTTCAGCCAGGATAGCTTGACTCCAGTGGCTTAGTGAGCATGGTACCCACGTCTGGGCATACCCTTCCCACATAGTGTGAACAGCAAAACACACAAGATGATGGACGGAATGTTGCACAATGGCAAAACATTCACCCCCAGTCACAGATCTGGGTTTAATCCATCGTTACTTTGCTCACCAAGCCACCCCAGTTCAGACATGGCCATATGCAAATCAGTCTTGACCCTGTGCCTCATGGGAACAGTCCAGACCGAACTGCCAAGATATGTCTTCCCTGGACTGGAATCAAGCATCCTAGGACCGTATTCTGGCTATCAGCCGTCTTCAGCCAGCATAGCTTGACTCCAGTGGCTTAGTGAGCACGGGAACCACGTCTGGGCATACCCTTCCCACATAGGGTGAACAGCTAAACACACAAGATGATGGACGGAATGTTGCACAATGGCAAAACATTCACCCCCAGTCACAGATCTGGGTTTAATATATTTATTCTATTATTCTATTTCCTACCCTATATCACAACATCATTAACAAAACACTTCAAAATTTGTAATTATTAATCAAATTAAAATTGTATTTTTAATGTAAAAAACTAATAAGCATTTGTTTACTACGCACACTTTCACACTATGATATCCACAACACACACCTAAATCAAACTCTGAAATAATAAAACACAATTAAAACTTATTTATAAGTTAAAAATGATTACTATTAACAACTAATAATAAAGTAATTAAAATGTATTTAATACCCACCCTTTACCCCTTTAAAAGTAAAAACAACAGACAAAAAAATAAACAATTACCCAAAATACATATCAAATAATTAATGCTTTACGCTTTACTCCTATAAAACACCAAAACACTCACCTAAAATTAAGTACACAATTACCATAATGAATTACCAATTCATTAATTTAAATTAATAAACAACCAATCATTAAATAATTAATAATAAATCACTTTACACATTTAACAATATAACATCTCAATTCAGCACATATTAATAAATAAAAAATAATCAATATATTTAATATAATTACATTATTTCCCACCCTATTCTACTATACAACCTCAACCTGCTGTAGAACTAAAAACGCAAAATTCAAATAAAAAAACATAACTACAAAAAATGTAACACATATTAAAAATACAAACAATTCTTAAACATTTTTCAGTGAATATTAATATATATATATATATATTCACTGAAAAATGAAAAATCATAGGTTTCAGGCCTGATATAGTTAGGAATTAGCATTTAAAAAACCTTACAAATTCACTGAAAAAAACATAGGTTTTAGGGGTGTTATAGTTAGCTAGACATTTCTATCGTACAAAACCATTGAAATTCCTCCGGCATAGTTAGTTGTACTAACTATATCTCGCGCGCCCCCAATCCACTGATGATGATGTCACATAATACATTATGCATGACATGGTCAGTGACATCACTGATGACATCTCAAATGACGTCACTGATGACATCATCCAGTGAATGCAGTTTGCTTCGTTTTTTAAATATGTATTATATGTATAGCAATTTGCATTGAAGAATGAGTGGATATATAAATATAAATATCTGGATGGAGGATTTAGTAGCAGTGTGATGGACTGGTTACTTGAGTAATTTAAAGTGTCTCACTAAATATATTGGATAGTGACTAAACTGGGTGAACATCTGCATCACTTTGTCAGTTGTTGTGTAAACTACTTCTCCAGTTGATTACTAGCTATTTGAAAGTCTATATTAGTTATTGATTAGTTAACTGAGTAATTGTATGGGAGAGTGAATGTGTGTGTGGTTTGGTGGGAGGTGTGTGACTACCCAAAGATGTGTGAATAGTTGATTTAGTAGGTATATGACGTTAAGACTACATGTTATAACAGTTGTTTGGGTGAGTGAATATCTTTATGGGTGTGGTGATGAGCAAATATCTCTCTCAATGGTACATGTCCAAAAAAATAGAAAAATAAAAGGCAGTGTATGTGTCAGTTGTTGTTTATAAATAAGTATACATAAGACTCAGTGATTGTATGCGTGACTGTATGGATAACTGTATACTTGTAATAGTGATTTTTATAACACACTAAGTATAAGTTACTACCTATATGAATATATAAAGTGGTGTTTGTATAAGTGTATAGCTAAGTAAATGTATGATCCATTGCTTGCATAAGTGAATAGGATGACTTCATAAGTGAACAGGATGTGTGCTGGTGTGTAATATCGATATAGGTGTATAAGTATATTTGATAGTGTTCTATTGACCATTGACTGCATGTATGAGTGAATCTGTAGGTAAGTGATTAGATGTGTGTTTGGATATAGGAATCACTGAGTGGGTTTTTAGAAACTTGTATTGGTGTGTCAATGGATTCAAATATGATACTCTGTATTTTACAGTGAGTGATGAAAGGTTATACTAGTGTATGATGAGATGTATCTGATTGTCACATGGATGATGTCATCAGTGATGTCATCAGTGATGTCACTGACCATGTCATGAATGGTGTAATATGTGACATCATCAGCAGTGGATTGCGGGCGCGCAAGATATAGTTAATACAACTAATTATATCAGAGGAATTTCAATGGTTTTGTACGAGTGTCCAGCTAACTATAACACCCCTAAAACCTACGTTTTTTCCAGTGAATTTCTAAGGTTTTTTAAATGCTAATTCCTAACTATATCAGGCCTGAAACCTATGGTTTTTTCAGTGAATTTCGAAGGTTTTGTAATTGACAATTTTTAAATGTATAAATTGTTATATTTATTTGTTATACTGATTTACTACATTTTTTTACCTATTTATTTTTAGATATTTTATTTTTTAAATTACATTGTAATTACATTATACATTACATTACAAAATATACTTTCTCAGAATGAATTACTTTAGTTTAAATACTTTGCAAATAGGCAACAGACTTTTAAATACAGTAGTTACAGTTATTGCAATGGGCAACACAATTTCAAACACAATGCAACATTGACCTCAATGTTTTTTTCTAGTTAAATGCAATTAGTTACTTTATGGATTACTTTTCTAACCACAGGACTGGATCCTAGATTCAATCCTTGGACATCTCCCGTAAACGATTAAGTAAAAGTGTTTTAGTTACAGTAGTGATTTTTAAGGAATATTATTGTATTTTAAAAGTTGACAGAAAATGTTTCAGATAGAATCACCAATGTTATCCTATGGGAGGAAATTCACTTAGAAGGTAAGTAGTGTTACCATTACTTTTTCTTACTCAGTGGTGGATCCTGGATCCAGCACTTGTGCATCTCCTGTAAACAGTTGGAAGAATGCATTTAAGTCATACAGGCGATTTTTAAGGAATATTTTTAGTTTGTGAAAATAGACGGAAACTTTTCTGGTGAAAATCAGACAATGGATTCCTATGGAAGGAAATACAAGTTACTGGTAAGTACGGTTAGAATGACTTTTCAGGGTCAGTGCTGGGCTAAAAGATGCAGCACTGGGTTCTCTCCTGATAACAGGTGAGTAAATCGGAGTTCGTAGTTCAGCTGATTTTAGAGGACTTTTTCAAAGCTCCTAAACTTCACACTTAGAAGAATTTCCAAGTGAAACCAGTCAATGTTAGCCTATGGAAGGAAATTCAAGTTACTGTAAGTATGGTTAGAATTACTTTTCAGGATCAGTAGTAGGCTGAATGATGCAGCACTGAGATCTCTCCTGATAACAGGTGAGTAAATCGAAATTCGTAGTTCGGCTGATTTTAGAGGAATATTTGTATGTTTCAAAAATAGACACTTAGAAACTTTTCTGGTGAAAACCACACAATAGATTCCTATGGAAGGAAATACAAGTTACTGGTACGTACGCTTAGATTTAATTTTCAGGGTCCATACTGGGCTCAAAGATGCAGCACTGAGGTCTCTCGTGATAACAGGTCTCTGCAAAGCAGCCCCCTTGTGCATTTCCAGGGGGGGAACTAAATCCCCTTGAATACTGGCGGTTGGGGTGGGGCCAACTAGCCCACCAGGAATGTCCAGTATGCGCCAGGGGGCTGCGTTGCAGAGAGGTGTAATGAGGCCACACCCCTTTTTACACCTCTCTGCAACGCAGCCCCCTACCGCGTTTTTAGAGTGGGAACTAAATTCCCCTGAATACTGGGGGTCCCTGGGGGCCAACTAGCCCACCAGGAACCTCCAGTATGCGCCAGGGGGCTGCGTTGCAAAGAGGTGTAAAAAGGGGCGTGGCCTAATTACACCTCTCTGCAACGCAGCCCCCTGGTGCATACTGGAGGTTCCTGGTGGGCTAGTTGGCCCCAGAGACCCCCAGTATTTAAGGGGAATTACTTCCCCCTCTGCAAACGCGCCAGAGGTGCAATGAGGGGGCGTGGCCTTCTCTGCATCTCATTTTTTTTTTTACTTTTAAGAAGGGGGGCTGTGTAACCCCCCTTTTTTTTCTTTTCTTTTTTGGGCCTGGGGACCCCATCCCCCACGGCCTGCCCCCAAATTTTTAAAAACATTTTAGGAAGGGGGCCCTCCTCCCGAGGCCTTTTTCGGCCCCGGGGACCCAATCTCCCGGGGCACGGCCTTTTTAAAAAAAAAAAATCTCTTTTGGAGTTGGACTTCCCTGCCCCACTCCTGTGGCCTCTTATGGCTCCGGGGACCCCATCCCCCGGGGCCATTTTTAAATTATTATTATTTTTTTTTTTTGTGGAGGCCCCCCTCCCGGACCACTACTAGCCCCGGGGTCCCCAATCCCCCCACGGTCCCAGCCGGCTCCCCGCATCCTGCAGGAGCCAGCATTGCTTTTCTACATGGGGAGCAGCTAACATGCTGCTCCCCATGTAGAAAAGCAATCGGCTTTGATTTTTGGAAGAGAGATCAGGTTACATACATATATATATATATATATATATATATATATATATATATATATATATATATATATATATTTGTAGCAAGTAAATAATAACGCCGCACTCTTCTAGGATGGATTTCAACACGGTTTATTCCAGCTCTAAAATACTTCCTTCACCTACGCGTTTCGAACACAACTGTTCTTGATCAATGGTAACTACCGTGATCAAGAACAGTTGTGTTTGAAACGCGTAGGTGAAGGAAGTATTTTAGAGCTGGAATAAACCGTGTTGAAATCCATCCGAGAAGAGTGCGGCGTTAATATTTACTTGCTACAAAATAATACACAAGCCTGGTCCTTGTCTCGTCGCCGGCACCAGCTGACAAGTTGCTCCTCCTTGCGAAGGGACGTTTGCTGTTAAATATATATATATATATATATATATATATATATATATATATATATATATATATATATGAATCCACAAATGTCCGCCAGTCTCCCAGCCACACACGGCGGCGGGCTCGAGTGAGGAGGCGATCCTCGTAATATTACGGGACCAAGGTGCGGCTGCACCGAAACGCGTCGGGTGTTGTTTGGCATTCCGTGTGTGAATAAATAACACGCTAAAAGGACCTGGGCTCGAGTCAACTTTGTGATTCATAAGTTGTTTCTTTGAATATATATATATATATATATATATATAATATATATATATATATAGATATATATATATAGATATATATATACATATATATATATATAGTGGTAGTCACCAGTAGGTAGATCTAGCTAGGACCTAGTTTCCATAGGAAGTCCGAAAGATTCTATTTGGAATAACTTTGGTGCTGGTTGACGAATCTTAGCGAAATCCCAAAGCGCGACCATCTAAACAAACGGTGCAACACCAGGATACAGACTACATGGGCAATGATAAAGATGAGTGTTGTTTATTCACACATCATAGGTCCAAATGATGCGTTTCGGCCATCAGACATGCGGTTCACATAGCGCTGATAAGAAATGGTGCATTATATACATGAGACAGTGGTAGTGTTTTTTTCTATGTTGTTTTGAGTGACTAGGTTTTTTACATCATGTGGTAACTTTTACTGTAGCGCTGCTTTACTGCTGACAGGCGAAATGACATCACAACATGGTCATCATGTATTGACATAGTGAACAGACTTTGTTGTGTGCTAATTGAACTGCAACGTTCGTGGCTGTGTGTAATTTCTGCGTCTGCATTTTGGCAGCATACATGAAATACGTAAAACAAATCGCGCTTCTCATGAGAGTCAAACTGAGTGAATACCCGCATATACAAGCAAGTAAGTTGACCTCCACCCTCAAACCCATTTTGAACACAGTTGTGCGTTCCAGATTGTGAAAGGGTGCCCTTACTCGAGACAGGGAAATGCAGTCACATGTGTGATATTAATACATATCAGCCTAATGTGCTGACATGCAGATGTCCACGTTAGCTACCGGGTTTGCAGAAGATCTCAGTAGAAACCAGTAAAGCCGATCTGAGCTCAGAGTACCATTGCAGAGCCTAAATGAATAATAAAATTCATGAATGCGGGGCTAACCACCACTGAATAAAGTAAAAAATGAAAATGAGTGAGGGTGAGGCATATATGTAGTGATATACAACTTAAGAGAGACGTATGTGCATAGTGCGCATATGTATAGCAGGTGTCTGTGCCGTGGTGTAGCCTCCTCAAGGGCGTGAAAAAATGACTTAAATTAGATTATAAAATAGCGGAAATTAAAAGCTATACAAAAGATCAATACTAGGTTTCCCCAATGAATTTCTGAATTTCCTATGTACGCGACGCAGTGTGAATGGGATCAATCCTTTCTGAGTAAATGCGTGTGCAGATGCAGCTAATCAACACAGTTAGATCAATGGAATCCGGAGAAACATAAAAACACAGATACTACACTCCAAATAGTTCATTGCACCCATACATGCTTTGCTCAACATTATCAGTTCGAATGGTCCTCATGTATGCAATCTAACTATATGGTTGTGAGGTGCTCAAAATATGTACAGTGGAGGTAGATGCCAAGCTATAACATGGAACCATCTTGCATGATGCTTCTAGCTTCAGAGTATGGGTTAATATCACAGGAAATGGTGCAGATCCTCATTAGTGTTGAGGCCAGCGGGCGTTTTGGTATTGAACTGAAAGATGTATTTACTTTCAAGTTGGTGCAATAACCTCTACCTGTTGCCCCCACGTCTGAGTGCTGGTACGTAGTCGATGACTGAGTACTGGAGGTGCTCTAAGTTGTTATTGTGCGCCTCCTTGAAATGCATGGCTACGGGGTACGCTGGGTCACTGTTGACAATGGCCCTAAGGTGCTGAAGGATCCGCATACGTACTTGTAACTTAGTACTCCCGATGTAGCGTAGTCCACATTTACATTCAAGGATGTAAACAGCAAACTGCGTCCTGAAAGTCAGCCTATACTTGATTTGGAGTCGTGCATGTCTAAAAGCGGAGTCCAACTTCATAATATTCTTGCCAAATTTGCACGCCCTGCAGCTATTGCATTTTACAAAACTCTTCCGATCTGCCAACCAGTTCTGGGTGGTTGTGATTTCAGGACTGTTCCTGAGTAGCGCATCACGCATGGAAAAAGCCCTCCTGTAGGTGATATCGGGTTGGTTCGCCACTATTGGTCCCAGTGTGGGGTCAGACTTGATGATGCCCCAATGGTTGTTAGTAGCTGATCTAATACCTCTTTCCTCGATGTTGTGGGTTATGATCAGCCTTGTGTTAATTGTACTATTTGGCTCTGCAAGAATGTTATCTGCACTAATGCTTTCCGGGCGGGGTTCCCAACCAGGAGTTCTTCTCTGGGGATGGTATTGGCTCTTTCTGTGGCTTTGCGTATGGCAGCAGCCGAATATCCAAGTGTCCTGAATCTCTTAGCAGCCTCACTTTGGCACTCAAGGAGGTCTTCTTGGGTGCTGCATATCCTGCCCAGACGTAGCATTTCCCTGTAGGGAATGCTGGCTATAAGATGTCTGGGGTGAAAACTTGAGGCGTGCAGAGTTGAATTACCTGCAGTGAGCTTGCGATGGAGTATATATATATATGTGTGTGTGTGTGTATATATATATGTGTGTGCGTGTGTGTATATATATAAACCCACACACTTGAATGACCTGAATAGCCTGAAATATTATGTGATTAAAGCCATCCCGAAACCATGTGGAGGAGGTAATAGAGAACGCATGCTTAGACAGCTAGAATTACATGCAATACTAGAATTAGACAGCAAGACTCCCATGGGTTTAAACAACAATGAAGAGCTCCATAACTTTTTATAAAACATAACTTCTTATTAATATAGTTTTTGATATAGATAAAAACATATTTTTAGAACAATGTTTTAGGAAAACAGCTTTATGATCATGAGTTTTATCAATGATTTATATGAATTACTTTTTTATGAAAAGGTTTTTTATGAGGTATTTTATGGAATGCTTTGTTTAACTTTTTATGACAGTGTTTTTTGTAGAAATTTTAAGACAGATCCCACAGTACCCCAACTCCAATCTTCAACGAAAGGACTTAGCAACTAGTGACTACAATAAGCAAACATCGGGGTCTATTATAATGGCGTGTGGATCGCCACTGCCTGAATGGTGGTGGCGATCCACCCGTCATTATTGACCGCCATGGAAGGGCATGCGGAGTCTGGATGTGGGGGCCCGCTGGGGAGGGAGGGGTGTGCAATGGGATGCACAAATGCCTTTTAAACATTTCAGCGGGTGCTGCCGAAAGCACTACCCGCTGCAATGTTAAAAATGTGGGATGCGCCTGACAGTGTGGTGGGCGCATCCTAATTGGATTTGCGGGACCACAGCACAGACAGAGGGCGATACCATTTGCCGAAACAATGGCAGGCGGACTTTGTCATCTGCCATCATAATAGACCCCCTAGTGTCAGTGACCACAATCAATTTAAGAAAATGTATGTACACTATATGGTTACGCGTATATATGTATATATATATATATATATATGTCCAAGGATCCTTCTTCAAAGAAAAAGGCAGAGGCCCAGTATGGGGACAGTAGAAGTCTCTTTAATGCAGGTACAGCAAAATCAGCGGGCGTATGCATTTCGGCCGTGTGGCCTCATCAGCGCCCAGAGTGTGACGGGTGGTGAGTGAAAATGCTGCTGCAGGTTGACGCCCCAATTAGAGTGCAAATAGGCTCCACCTACTGATAGTTCTGGCATGGTGGAGTGCACTCCAAGTCCCATCATGCAATGTGTTAGCAGGGACCACCGCAGGAATGCGGAACCAGGTGAACCCACAAGCCGCTCTCACCGCTGTCCCGAGCTGCCATCCGCACCTGCAAGGCCTCCGGTGTCCCCAAAACCGCACAACCACCAACTGTCAGTATGTAATCCACGGGGGCGAGTACAACAGTGTGTCCAGCCCAAAGCGGAGTTCAGTGACTCCGACACCGCTTGCATTCATCCAGTCATGGTGGGCTCAGTCGTTCCGATGTGTCGGAGAAAGGTAGGTTTTGCCGAGGCAGAACAGCGCCAGCCAATGACCTCGCCCGTAGTGTCCAGGGACCTCTGAAGCACGTCGCAGGCAGAACGTGCAAAATATGTCCAAGGATCCTTCTTCAAAGAAAAAGGCAGAGGCCCAGTATGTGGACAGTAGAAGTCTCTTTAATGCAGGTACAGCAAAATCAGCGGGCGTATGCATTTCGGCCGTGTGGCCTCATCAGCGCCCAGAGTGTGACGGGTGGTGAGTGAAAATGCTGCTGCAGGTTGACGCCCCAATTAGAGTGCAAATAGGCTCCACCTACTGATAGTTCTGGCATGGTGGAGTGCACTCCAAGTCCCATCATGCAATGTGTTAGCAGGGACCACCGCAGGAATGCGGAACCAGGTGAACCCACAAGCCGCTCTCACCGCTGTCCCGAGCTGCCATCCGCATCTGCAAGGCCTCCGGTGTCCCCAAAACCGCACAACCACCAACTGTCAGTATGTAATCCACGGGGGCGAGTACAACAGTGTGTCCAGCCCAAAGCGGAGTTCAGTGACTCCGACACCGCTTGCATTCATCCAGTCATGGTGGGCTCAGTCGTTCCGATGTGTCGGAGAAAGGTAGGTTTTGCCGAGGCAGAACAGCGCCAGCCAATGACCTCGCCCGAAGTGTGCAGGGACCTCTGAAGCACGTCGCAGGCAGAACGTGCAAAATATGTCCAAGGATCCTTCTTCAAAGAAAAAGGCAGAGGCCCAGTATGGGGACAGTAGAAGTCTCTTTAATGCAGGTACAGCAAAATCAGCGGGCGTATGCATTTCGGCCGTGTGGCCTCATCAGCGCCCAGAGTGTGACGGGTGGTGAGTGAAAATGCTGCTGCAGGTTGACGCCCCAATTAGAGTGCAAATAGGCTCCACCTACTGATAGTTCTGGCATGGTGGAGTGCATTCCAAGTCCCATCATGCAATGTGTTAGCAGGGACCACCGCAGGATTGCGGAACCAGGTGAACCCACAAGCCGCTCTCACCGCTGTCCCGAGCTGCCATCCGCATCTGCAAGGCCTCCGGTGTCCCCAAAACCGCACAACCACCAACTGTCAGTATGTAATCCACGGGGGCGAGTACAACAGTGTGTCCAGCCCAAAGCGGAGTTCAGTGACTCCGACACCGCTTGCATTCATCCAGTCATGGTGGGCTAAGTCGTTCTGATGTGTCGGAGAAAGGTAGGTTGTCATTTGAGATGTCATCAGTGATGTCACTGACCATGTCATGAATGATCTAATATATGACATCATGAGCAGTGGATTGCGGGTGCGCGAAATATAGTTAGTACAACTAACTATATAGGAGCAATTGCATTGGTTTTGTATGAGTAAAATGTCCAGCTAACTATAACACCACTAAAACTTATAGTTTTTTGAGTGAATTTCAAAGGTTTTTTAAAAACTAATTCCTAACTATATAACTCCTGAAACCTATGGTTTTTTCAGTGAATTTCAAAGGTTTTTTTAAATGCGAATTCCTAACTATATAAGGCCTGAAACCTATGGTTTTTTCAGTGAATTTCAAAGGTTTTTTAAATGCTGATTCCTAACTATATAAGGCCCGAAACCTATGTTTTTTTCAGTGAATTTCAAAGGTTTTTAAATGGTAATTCCTAACTATATAAGGCCTGAAACCTATGGTTTTTTCAGTGTTTTAAAAAAAAAATTGATTGGTTAACTGGCTTATTAAGTGTATCTTAGTGAATACATATATTAGCGAGTAATGTTTAAATATTTAAATATATGCATGAGTGATGTAATATGTGACGTCATCAGCAGTGCATTGCAGACGTGCAAGTTATAGTGAGTCCAACTAACTATAACGTGGGAATTTCAATGGTTTTATGCGAGTAGAATTTCCAGCTAACTATAACTGGTGTGAAACCTATGGTTTTTTCAGTGAATTTCAAAGGTTTTTTAAATGCTAATTCCTAACTATAACTGGTGTGTAACCTATGTTTTTTTCAGTGAATATATATATATATAAAATTTCTATGGCAAAATGAAACCCCTCATTTTGTTCCTTTTCAAATTAAATGTATTAAGTGTTACCACTTTATTCCAATCAAGATGACTTCAGGTGTGCCATACTTTTGTCATAAGTAAGACTGTTAGCGTTCTAGTTGTTCTTAAGAACACTCTGGGACATTCTGTCATTGGGCTATAGTTGGGCTACATCTGGCTGATATTTGGGCTACATTTGGGCTCTTTTGTCTCTGGTGGCCATCTTGGGAGACTGCATATCAGACTTTTTTTAATGAAATATAAGAGGATTTGAGAAGTCACTCAAAATGTGCCCTAATTTTTCTTTCTTCAGCACTAATCATAATTTCTATGGCAAAATGAACCCCCTCATTTTGTTCCTTTGCAAATTAAATGTTTTAAGTGTTAACACTTTATTTCAATCAAGATGACTTCAGGTGTGCCATACTTTTGTCATAAGTAAGACTGTTAGCGCTCTAGTTGTTCTTTAGAACACTCTGGGACATTCTGTCATTGGGCTATAGTTGGGCTACATCTGGCTGATATTTGGGCTACATTTCTTTTTTTTTTGTCTCTGGTGGCCATCTTTGGGCTACATTGGGCTACATTGGGCTACATTTGAGCTCTAACATATATATAGCCCAATGTAGCCCAATATATATTTTTTCAAAGTTAATTTTCGTAAAAACCACTGGAGCACATATCTTGAGACATAGCAAAGGCACATCGGGCTACCAGTCCCTACAATTTTGCCAAGTTTGGTGGAAAACCATTCAGCCGTTCGGGCTAAAAGTGAGTCCAACCGCCCTATGGAAATTAACATGGGGAAAACACGTTTTAGGACCCCCCTTTTATCTCGGCCCCCGCTTGACGAATCCACCCCAAACTTTCAGGGAAGGAGCGGAGCGCCACGAGGCAAAGTTAAAGAAAATTTCAGGAAGATTCCTCAATCGGCGCCAAAGTTATTACCAATAGAATGTTGCGATTTCCCTATGGAAAACAATCCTAACTATATATACCTACTGGCTATCGCCAGTAGGTAATATATATATATATATATATATATATATATAAATATATATATATATATATATATATATATATTAGATATGAGACTAATAAGGCAACTGCATTTATTTTAATGCAACAATACAACCGCCTAAGAAACCTCTCTTTTTATTATAGATAAAAACAACATTATAATATAAGGTGACAGATTTGTATATTTGCACTGTGAAGCACCAAACACGTTTTCTGCACTTAGGCGCTTATGGTTAAGCATATTTATACATTAGCACACGTTGCACATTGGAGATAATGAATTAGGTAGTATCTGAACATTAAGCATGTAATGAGACACGCAATAGGAGACTTTTTAAGGCATTACAGGATGCATGATAAAGTTAACACCAAGTGGTATTAAAGTGTGTGGGCCATACTACAATTATAATAACGCATTTAAGCAGTTATATGGTATTGTAGAATGATGAGGGCCTAATTCAAGATTCAAGACCTGTGTCAGTGCAAGTTGTCAATATTGTAACAAATATTATTATAACCACTATTGGTCACAATATGGACAGCTAATTATTTTTGCACATGTATATATTTATTTATTATATTGATATATTTATTGTGCTTTTACTCATGTACATAAGGCTTTTAAAAAATATGATCTTTCCCCTATTAACATGAGTACTCTCCAAGCGTAGTGAAATTGACACATTGCAACAGAACAGTCTGTTTACTATGCCTATGCTCCATTACGTCATATGATCAGGTCACATGTTGTGTCTAAAATCACAAATGTATAGCGTTTCCTTATGTGAGCAAAGTCAAAGGGTGACCAAAACGTTATGGCATTATGGTATGGGTAAATAAATAATATATCGCAAGACAAGAGGAGTTTGTGCTCTGTTCTGGGACCGTCACGCATAAGGACGGCAAGGGCGAATTTAGAAATGTAAAAAAACAACAACAACAACAAAAAAATATATATATATATATATTCACTGAAAAAACCATAGGTTTCACACCAGTTATAGTTAGGAATTAGCATTTAAAAAACCTATTAAATTCACTGAAAAAACCATAGGTTTCACACCAGTTATAGTTAGCTGGAAATTTTACTCGCATAAAACCATTGAAATTCCCACGTTATAGTTAGTTGGGCTCACTATAACTTGCGCGTGCAATGCACTGCTGATGACGTCACATATTACATCACTCATGACATGGTCAGTGACATCACTCATGACATCACTGATGACATCATCCAGTGAATGTGTGTCTATCCGAGAAATAAATATGTGTTATATATGTATATGTAAAAGTTGATGGAAGAATAAATTAGTGTTTAGATGTTTTTCTTTTTTAATTGATTGGTTAACTGGCTTAATAAGTGTATCTTAGGCAATACATATATTAGTGAGTAATGTTTAAATATTTAAATATAAGGATTAGTGTTTCACTTTCTGTATAAGTGGCTGCATGGGTTGGTGAGTAGCTACATGTGTATGTATATGGGTTATTAGATGTTTGATTTAGTATCAGTATGAGTGTTTGTATGGTTTGGTGGGGGTATTACTTAGCACATAGATGCATGAATAACTGACTCTCTGTATGTGTTTTGAAGATAGCATATGTGCAGGACTGTATGGGTGGATGACTGTGTATATGTGTGTGTTACTGACTAAATGACTGTCTCACTAGTGTCTTTATCAGTAACTACATATGTTTTAATGTAGTATATGTGAATATTGATGTATATAAGTGAGCATATGTGAGAGTAAGGGATTGTAAGAGTTCCTTTTTAAATAAGTATGTGTTTCTATAAGTGATTGTTTAAGAGAGTAAGTATGTGTAAGGTTCCTTAGAAGTAAGGTGGTAGTGTGTGTATAGCTGTATATGCAAATAAATGGATGTTCAATACTTTATTTGCATGTGTGAGTATGTGTGAGAGTATCTTTTGGATGACTGTCGGTGTGTAACAGGATGTATATGTGTATCATTATATTTGATGAGTGAGTATACATATGAGTGAATATATAGAACTGTTGGTGAATGAGTGGATGTGTATATAGATGGAATTATTGAATTGGTTGTTGTAACTGGTATGGGTATCTCCATTTTTTTGAAAATTTTAGTTTCTATTTTTGAATATGTGTTTTAAGGGTTACATTACAGTGAAAGGAGGTCTGTCACTGTATCACAAGGATGGTGTCATCAGTGATGTCATGAGTGATGTCACTGACCATGTCATGAGTGATGTAATATGTGACGTCATCAGCAGTGCATTGCACGCGCAAGTTATAGTGAGTCCAACTAACTATAACGTGGGAATTTCAATGTTTTTATGCGAGTAAAATTTCCAGCTAACTATAACTGGTGTGAAACCTATGGTTTTTTCAGTGAATTTAATAGGTTTTTTAAATGCTAATTCCTAACTATAACTGGTGTGAAACCTATGTTTTTTTCAGTGAATTTCATAGGTTTTTTAATAGCAAATCTCTATAGGTATGAAATGTAATATTTTTTATAACGAATTTTATATTGTATAATTATGTAATTTTTTTTTAATTTTTTTGCCCCGGAGCGCTCCTGGGGCGCGTACCGATGCGCTCACCGGTAAGCGTAGTGCAACAGTGCGTACCGCTGAGCGTCCCGTTAGCGCTATTCCCACGAACGAAAACAACATCGTGACATATCACGTAGCCGCGTGATGCGTCATATGACGCACAGCGTAAGAGCACGCGAGCGCATACATTCTTCACATGCACTTTTTAATAGTTCTACTTCCTGCCTGATACCATACACTGCCCAAAGATAACTTCACTGTTAAAAACTCAGAAGTACCTGTCTGAACTTAAACCTAACAGTGCCCTATCTCTACTGATATATTTATTTTTTATGCAATTTACAGCAACAAAATGGAAGGAGAACAAAAGAAATTTAATATTTCATTCGAAATTGATCTCGAGAACAACCCAGAGGAAGAGATTGATGATTTAGACTTTTTTGATCAGTCTCTTGATCAAGAGTTTCTTAAATGTCTGGAAGAAATGGAATCATGGAATCCAAATGAGGACATTCCTGACGATATAATGTTGGAAGTGTTATTACATTTTGAAAAATCAGAGCAATACATTTTTATTTAATAATTAAAAATTGTTCCAGACATTATTCTTTTTTATATGTAATTCATGAAATAGTACCAAAATGAATATAATATAATGTGAGACTTATAGTATACTGTGCAACTTTTTTATGTTACATAGTAATTTTGCTCATAGTTACTTCCTTTCTCCCACTATATTATCTCCAATGTGTATTTGACATCTCTTTTTCATCTCCTGCCTCCATGTTGTTTCTACTTTCCTGACAAACTATGGTATGGATTCCATATACCACAATAACTTCTGTGACAACATGCAAATTATCTACAGAGGAGACAATCTACATTGAATTTCAAACTCTGCATTGGTACCTACATGCTGGTACTTATATCACACACACAACACAACAACTCTATGCAGAGCTACCCTACCTCTAAGCTCTTCAAATTATTATTTTACTGTTTCACTGGGGTTGCCTCTTGGTACGGTCCCCGGTAAGCTCCCCGGTGCGCGTACCTGACGCTCCCCCCGCGAAAATCGAAAAAAAAGTAAAACATTTTTGGGGCCTGCGGGACCCTTTTATGGCCCCACATCAAACCTAGGGGGTCAGGGAGGGTCTACCGTGCCCCCTTTTGGTCATTTCCCCCTTTGTTTTTGCCACCTCTTGTGTCTCAATCCTACCGAGACACAAGATGGCGGCCGCTCCGGACTGTTTGGAATGTTTACAGACACCCGAGAGCCAATCAGCTTTCCGCGCGCGAACTCGCGTTGCGCGCTGGTACGCTTCCCGGTGCGCGTACCGGGGCGCGCTTACAGATATATATATTTTTTTTAACCTAAATTACTCAAAATCCTCTGGAGCACATATTTTGAGACATAGCAAAGGCACATCGGGCTACCAGTCCCTACAATTTTGCCAAGTTTGGTGAAAATCCATTCAGCCGTTCGAGCTAAAAGTGAGTCCAACCGCCCTATGGAAATTAACATGGGGAAAACACGTTTTGGGACCCCCCTTTTATCTCGGCCCCCGCTTGACGAATCCCCCCCAAACTTTCAGGAAAGGAGCGGAGCGCAGCGAGGCAAATTTGAGGAAAATTACAGGCAGATCCCTCAATCTGCGCCAAAGTTATTCCCAATAGAATGTTGCGGATTTCCTATGGAAAACAATCCTAACTATAACTACCTACTGGCGACCGCCGGTAGGTAATATATATTGCAGAGAGGTGTATAAAGGGGCCTGGCCTTGACCCCCTCTCTGCAACGCAGCCCTGTGGCGCTTACTGGAGGTACCTGGTGGGCTAGTTGGCCCCCAGGAACCCCAGTATTGAAGGGGAATTAATTCCCCATTGTAAAACGTGCGTTTGCAGAGTATTGCTGGGAGGGGGCGGGGCCTCCGGCACAATCGCTGTGTTTTGCATTCTTATATATTTTTAGAAGGGGGGCTGTGTGGCCCCCCTTCATTTTACTTTTTTTGGGCCCTTGGGACCCCATCCCCTAGGGCCTTACCCCCATTCAAAAAGAAAATATTAATTTGAACAGGAAGGGGGCCGCATGGGCCCGCCTCCTGTGGCCAATTCCCGCCGCGGTGACCCCATCCCCCAGGGTATGGCCATATAAATATTTATTTATTTATCTTGGAGGGGGCTGCGTGGCGCCCCTCCTGAGGCCTCTATTGGCCCCTGTGACCCCCTCTCCTGGGGCCGGCCTTTATTTATTTTTTAGAGTTTTTTGAGGGGAGGGGGGCTGCGTGGCCCCCTACCGGGCCACTTCTGGCCCCGGAGACCCCAACACCGGGGCCTGGCCATTGTTTTTTTATTTTTTTTGAGGAGCGGCCCCCCTCCTCAGGCCAATTATGGCCCCGAGTATCCAATCCCCCGGGGCCAGCCTTCCTTTTTTAAACATTTTTGTAGTGGAGGGGAGCCGCGCGGCCCCCCTCCCGTGCCACTTCTAGCCCCGGGGACCCCATCACCCGGGGCTGACCCTCTCCGTTTGGGGCCGTAGTGGGAGCCCCGATGCACCCACAGTCCCTGCCGGCTCCCCTCCTCCTGCGGGAGCCGGCATTGCTTTTCCACCCGGGGAGCTTCTAAGATGCAGCTCCCCGTGTGGAAAAGCAATGTGGTTTGATTTTTGAAAGCGAGAGCAGGTTCCCTGCCCTCTGGCATGTTTTAAGTTGGGGAATTAATCCCTCTTCAATCCTGAGGGTCCCTGGGGTCCAACTAGCCCACCACGTACCTCCAGTAAGAGCCACAGAGCTGCGTTGCAGAGAGGTGTAAAAAGGGATGTGGCCTCTGAACGTCTCTCTGCAAGCAACTCCCTGGCGCATAATGGAGGGATTAAGTGATTTACCCAGAATCACAGGAGGTTTTGGCGTTGTTACCGAGACTCGAACCCAGATCCCCAGGTCCGAGGTCGAGCGCTTTAGCCGTTAGGCCAACTCCTCTCCCCTCTCCCCCGAAGTGTTGGCAGCCATCTTGTGCCTCGGTAACCGGGGCACAAGAAAACAGAAAAACGAAGGCGCAAAACAAGAAAAGGGGCAGGGTAGAAGCACCCTGACCCCCTTGGCCTGCTCAGGGGGTCCCACAAGGACCCCCCAGGGCCCAAAAAAGCATTTTTTTTAAATCGGCCGAATTCGCGCTGGGTGCGCGAATCCAGCTGTGAACATTTTTTTAAAACGAAGTGCGCGCTTCTTTTAATTGAAGCCCCCGGGTGGCCCAGGTCCCGGCGGCAGTAAAAAAATGTGAGGTGGCCCCAATCCCCCCCACACTGCCCCGGGAACCACCACCCCCTGGGGCTTTGCAACAATATTTGCGGGGGCACACGGCCTCCCCGCAGCCCCGGGCACTGCCACCCCACGGGGCTTGTGTTTTTAGAGTTTGGGGGCCTCTAAGGCCCCCCAAGCCCTGGGGACCACCATCCCCGGGGCTTTCATCAATCGAAATTGTGGGGGCACACTGCCCCCCCACAGTCCCGGGGACCGCCACCCCGGGGCTTCTTTTTAAAAAAAAATAAACCTGTGGGGGGGCTCGAGCCCCCCCACACTCCCCGAGGACCGCCACCTCCCTGGGGCACTAATATTTAAATTTGGGGGTCCGTAACGGATCCCCGAGGCCCGGGGACCACCACCCTCCTAGCTTTGCAATATGTGGCCATGTGGCCCCCCTCATGGAGCCAGTGATGGCCCTGGAGACCGCCACTCCCCAGGGCCGGCTCCTGCAGTGCAAACCCCCGGGACACTGCAGTTTGCTATGACAAGGCGGGAGCCGTGTGGCTCCCGCCCTGGGGGATTAAGTCCCCTTAAATCCTTAGGGTCCCTGGGGTCCAACTAGCCCACCAGGTACCCTTATCATTCAAGGGGAATTAATCCCCCAACTGAAAACGCGCCACGGGGTGCGTTTGCACAGTGGTGAAGGGAGGAGGCGGGGCCTGAGGTGACATGTGTGCAAACACGCCCTGTGGTGCGTACTAAGATGGGGAATTAATTCCTCTTCAATCCTGAGGGTCCCTGGTGGCCAACTAGCCTACCAGGTACCTCCAGTAAGCGCCACAAAGCTGCGTTGCAGAGAGGTGGCCCAGGCCATGCCCCTTTTTATACCTCTCTGCAATGGAGCTATTTGGAGCTTAGCGGAGGTACCTGGTGGGCTAGTTGGACCCCAGGGACCCTGAAGATTCAAGTGGCCTTAATCCCCCAACCTAAAATGCACCACAGGGCTCGTTTGCACTGTGGTGAAGGAATGGGGCAGGGTCTGAAGTGACATGTGTGCAAACACGCCGTGTGGCGCGTTTTAAGTTGGGGAATTAATTGCCCTTCAACCTGAGGGCCCCTGAGGGCCAGCTAGCCCACCAGGTACCTCCAGTAAGCACAAGAGGCCTGCGTTGGAGAGAGGTGGTGCAGGCCATGCGGGTTTTTACACCTCTCTGCAACACAGCTCTGTGGCGCTTACTCGAGGTACCTGGTGGGCTAGTTGGCCCTTAGGGACCCTCAAGATTCAAGGGGACTTAATCCCCCAACTTAAAACGTGCTACCGGGCGTGTTCTGACAGTGGTGAAGGGAGGGGGCGGGGCCTGAGGTGATGTGTGCAAACACCTCCTGTGGCGCGTTTTAGGTTGGGGAATTAATTCCCCTTCAATGTTGAGGGCCCCTGGGGGCCAACTAGCCCACCAGGTACCTCCAGTGAGTGCCAGAGGCCTGCGTTGTAGAGAGGTGGTGCAGGCCATGCGGGTTTTTACACCTCTCTGCAACACAGCTCTGTGGCGCTTACTCGAGGTACCTGGTGGGCTAGTTGGCCCTTAGGGACCCTCAAGATTCAAGGGGACTTAATCCCCCAACTTAAAACGTGCTACCGGGCGTGTTTCGACAGTGGTGAAGGGAGGGGGCGGGACCTGAGGTGATGTGTGCAATCACCCCCTGTGGCGCGTTTTAAGTTGGGGAATTAATTCCCCTTCAATCTTGAGGGCCCCTGGGGGCCAACTAGCCCGCCAGGTACCTCCAGTGAGTGCCAGAGGCCTGCGTTGCAGAGAGGTGGTCAAGATCACGCCCCTTTTTACACCTCTCTGCAATGCAGCTCTATGGCGCTTACTGGAGGTACCTGGTTGGCTAGTTGGACCACAGGGACCGTCAGGATTCAAGGGCACTTAATCTCCCAACTTAAAACAGCCACAGGGCGTGTTTGCACACATGTCACCTCAGGCCCCCCCTCCCTTCACCACTGTGCAAAAGTGCCCCATATCGCGTTTTAAGAGGTAGTTTTAATCCCCCTGCTCTATTATGTACTTGGGCCTTACAGAGGAGGTCATGCTAATCACAGGGGTACCCCAACACATAATTCTCCCTAGTGTATGTAGGTGTTTTCACTGTATTCTAAGTGTCTTTTAGCATACCACTGGCTCTAGGCCTTGTTAGTCAGAGTCAATTACCACCAGTACCTATCTGAAAAAGTGTGGCACAGGATGATTTTGTAACAAGGCCTCTTTCTGCTCCTCTGTTGGTTCTTTCTGCACATGTCTTTCTTCTTCCTGCACTTTTCTTCGTCTTTCTGGACTTCCGTTGCTTCTTTCTGCATTTCTTTTACTTCTTTCTGTGCGTTTTTTCTATTTTCTTCACATGTCCTACCTCTGGCATAGTTAGCAACTAGCATTCGAAAAACCTTTGAAATTCACTGAAAAAACCATGTGTTTCAGGCATGTTATAGCTATAAATTAGCATTTAAAAAACCTTTGAAATTCACTGAAAAACCATAGGATTCAGGCACGTTATAGTTAGAAATTAGCATTTTAAAAACCTTAGAAATTCACTGAAAAAACCATAGGTTTCAGGAGAATTATAGTTAGCTGGATATTTCTCTTGTTCAAAACCATAGACATTCCTCCATTATAGTTAGTTCTGCTAACTATAACTCGCGCCCCTGCAATGCACTGCTGATGACGTCACATATTACATCACTAATGAAATGGTCAGTGACATCAATGATGACATCACTGATGACATCTCAAATGACATCACTGATGACATCATCCATGTGATAAATTGATGCATCTTCCCACACCCTAATATAACCTTTGATACACCCACTCTAAATTAAAGACTGCCATTCTCAAAACCATAGACACTCCAACAGCAATAACTACATACACACTTACTGATTCTTAGGTTTATACACACATCCACTCACTCACCTGTACAGACACTCATACTCATGGTCACTCAGTACAGTACTATCGTATCCACTCATATAAAATAAACACTCACACACCACCACTCATCCATAGAGGTACTCACACACCTAGTCAGTCATGCAAATAATTAATCACACTGCCATTTACTCACCTATACAGTTATACACACACCAGCTCAATAACTCATACAAATACCAGCACATTCTTACACTCTTTATACAATCACTGATACAAGCACCCACTCATCCATACAGCCACTCTCAGAATCACACACACTCACTTATAGCCTTTTATATACTCCAACACACATATATACTACCTTTCACATATGTAGTTACTCACATATGTACCACTGAGATATACATTCACTCACTAACACACCCATACACACACTCATCCACCCATACAGTCCATCACAGATGCACTCTTGAAACCATGCACCCAGTAAATCACCCACTCACACATCTATGCACAGAGTCACACACACCCTACCCACATAAACACTCAGGCACCCATACAGATACTCAGCCAACCAATCAATAACATATATAGACACTCATGTAGCTATTCACAAACCCATGTAGCCGGTTACACACAAAGAGACAGATGGATACAGACATTCACACAGTTTAGTCACTAACCAATGCATTCAGTAAGATCCGTTTAATCACTCACTTATAAAGCCAGTCACGTACCTACTAAATCATCCATTCAGACACTTATACACCCACTCATTCTTCAATGCGCCTTTCCCCATATATATTAAACATATTTAAACTTTACAGAAACACACAGTCACTGGATGCAGTCATCAGTGATGTCATCAGTGATGTAATCATTGATGTCACTGACCATGTCATGAGTGATATAATATGTGACTTTATCAGCAGTGCTTTGCAGGGGCGCGAGTTATAATTAGAAGAACTAACTATAACGGAGGAATTACTATGGTTTTGTACAAGTGAAATGTCCAGCTAACTATAATACTCCTGAAACCTATGGTTTTTTCAGTGAATATCTAAGGTTTTTAAAATGCTAATTTCTAACAATAACATGCCTGAAACCTATGGTTTTTCCAGTGAATTTCAAAGGTTTTTTAAATGCTAATTTCTAACTATAACGTGCCTGAAACCTATGTTTTTTTCAGTGAATATATATACATATATACCATATAATATACCATAAATATATCTGTATGTATATATATATATATATATATATATATATATATATATATATATATATATATATATACATATACATATATAAACATATATACATATACATATATATACATATACATATATATATACATATATATATATATACATATATATATATATATACATATACATACATATACATATATATATATATATATACATATACATACATATGCATATATATATACATATACATATATATATATACATTACCTACTGGCGGTCGCCAGTAGGTATATATAGTTAGGATTTTTTCTCTATGGGATTTTTGAAAATTCTATGTCTAATAACTTTGGCGTTTGTGGACGGAATTGGCTGAAATTTTCAGGAAAATGGAACATTTTGTTTCTGAGTAGCCCCTGAAAATTTGGGGGGGTTTCGTCAAGGGGGGGCCGAGAAAAAAGGGGGGTCCCAAAACGTGTTTTTAACATTGAGTTTTCCATAGGGCGGTTGGCCTCACTTTTAGCCCGAACGGCTGAATGGATTTGCACGAAACTTGGCAAAATTGTAGGGACTGGTAGCCCGATGTGCCTTTGCTAGGTCTCAATATATGTGCTCCAGTGGATTTTGAGAAATTAACGTTCAAAAAAAGATATATATCTGTAACAGCGGACCGGGCAGCGCTCCAGTTCGCGTACTTTTCGCGTTATGGAGCTTTGTGAAGCGAAGCTGATTGGTTCTCCGGCGTCTGTAAACATTCCAAACAGTCCGTAGCGGCCGCCATCTTGTCTCTCGGTAGGATCGAGAGACAAGAGGAGGCCAAAGCGAAGGGGAAAATGACCATAAGGGGGCATAGTAGATCCTCCCTGACCCCCTAGGTTTGATGTGGAGGTTTTAAAAGGGCCCCGCGGGGCAAAAAAAAAAAAAAATAATAATAATCGAACGGCTGAATGGATTTGCACGAAACTTGGCAAAATTGTAGGGACTGGTAGCCCGATGTGCCTTTGCTAGGTCTCAATATATGTGCTCCAGTGGATTTTGAGAAATTAACGTTCAAAAAAAGATATATATCTGTAACAGCGGAACGGGCAGCGCTCCAGTTCGCGTACTTTTCGCGTTACGGAGCTTTGTGAAGCGAAGCTGATTGGTTCTCCGGCGTCTGTAAACATTCCAAACAGTCCGTAGCGGCCGCCATCTTGTCTCTCGGTAGGATCGAGAGACAAGAGGAGGCCAAAGCGAAGGGGCAAATGACCATAAGGGGGCATAGTAGATCCTCCCTGACCCCATAGGTTTGATGTGGAGGCTTTAAAAGGGCTCCGCGGGGCAAAAAAAAATCATTTTTTTGGTGGGGTGCGCCCGGTTAGCGTAACGGGAAGCGGACTGGGGAGCGTACTACAAGGAATGAAGAATGATTGACTTTTAACTTATTGTATGTTTATAGACTTTTTTTTAACTTTTTTTTCTGCTGAGTGACGTCTCGGCCTATCTTCACGGGATGCAGTCCCTACCATCTCGGCGTTTAAGCCCAGGGGGACCGGTAGTGTGGGAGAGATAACGGGGCATATTATCAAGGGGGTTTATCTCCGCTTTTTTGGCTTTAAAAGCCAAGAAAGCGGAGATAAAATTATCTCCGTATTACCTAGCTGTCGCTAACACCAGTTAGCGACCGCTAGTAGGAGATAGCGACCATCTTGGGCCCCACTTTGCATGTCAGTGATATTTATCACTAATGACATGCAAAGTGGGCATGCCAAGATGTTAGCGACTGGAAACAGTCGCTAACATCGCTATCTCCTATTACCAACTTTTGGAGATATTCGCGCTAAGCGCGAATATCTCCAAAAAGTAACACCTGCCCTGGGCAGTTCTTAGCCATGTTATCCAATGGGAGGTGGATAACATGGCTAAGAGCATTAGCTCGGTAATGCATGAATATCGCGGACTTTTCAGCGATATTAATGCATTGCGGCCGTTTTTTATCGCATTTGCGATAAACCTTGATAATAGCAAGGTTTATCTGCGATAATTTCTGACGATGCTTAGCGGTAAAAAATTTGTTGCTAAGCATCGTTAGGGATAAATATCGCTTAACTTTGGTAATATGCCCCAACGTCTGTTAACGTTCGATTCGAAGGAAATCAGGAAGTGTTGAAAAACATTGTCTGCGCCATCTTGCCTTTTTTCAAATGCCACACTTTTGTCGTGCACGGCAGCCATTTTAGATGACTTGACCAGACCCACTCTCTGCACGCTGTCGATCCTTAGCATGGCTCCCCACCCTCGCAAGCATCTCCCCCAGGCACTGGTCACCCCCGCTCTCTGTCTTATGCATGGGCAATAAACCTCCCCCCATCTGCGCTGCTCTTCCCTGAGAATCACACCCTGTGCCCGCCCGACACCTCCCTTTCGCCCTATTCACTACCGCACCCTCTGACACTCCTCTTCCTCTGTGTCCGATTGTCCAGGCCGGTCCCAGGCTATCAGCTAGCCCTGCAGATGTAGTTTATGGCCCCAGCTGTAAAGAATTACCCCTCTTCAAAGGAGTTATAGTAGATCAAGGCCCACACCCGATGAGATCCGTCACACCACACGCGTTCCTACTATCTGAAAACCATCCTGTATTGTGATTGGGGAGGGGACCGAGCCTGAAGCGGAAGATTCCAGGGATGACTCTTTGTACATCAAAGTTTTTACAATTATGTGTCACATTAAAAATATATAGCACTCCAACAAAGTAGTAGGATTATAAAACTTTAATAACTTATAAATATATACAACAAAACAAAAACAGTAAAAACATTTAAACATTTTTAGGGAAAAAGAAGGAAGTAGCGGTCGGTTGTGCGAATAGTCCCAAGGCAGCACAACGTCCAGATTTCTGGACGGCACCCAGGTGATGTTGCCTGGGTGCTGCACTGATTTCGGTATCCGGCGTGGGGCGTCGCGGGGGGTGGGTCATCAGTAGTGGTCTGTTGTGCGAATAGTTCCAAGGCAGCAGAACGATGGCACCAAGGTGATGTCCAGTAAGTTGCCGCCCTCCGAATAACGGCGTGGGGTGCCCCGGGGGGGGGGGGGGGGGGAGGCGGCGTGAACGGGCCTCCCCAGGTGGAGCCTCGTCTGCTGTAGTGGGGCGCCCCTTTACCGTTTCAGTTGCCATTCCGTCCGCTTTTGGTCCACTGTGTCAAAATCCGCAATTCAGCTGAGTTGCCGCCCTCCGAATAACGGCGTGGGGCGCCCCGGGGGGGGGGGGGAGGCGGCGTGAACGGGCCTCCCCAGGTGGAGCCTCGTCTGCTGTAGTGGGGCGCCCCTTTACCGTTTCAGTTGCCATTCCGTCCGCTTTTGGTCCACTGTGTCAAAATCCGCAATTCAGCTGAGTTGCCGCCCTCCGAATAACGGCGTGGGGCGCCCCGGGGGGGGGGGGAGGCGGCGTGAACGGGCCTCCCCAGGTGGAGCCTCGTCTGCTGTAGTGGGGCGCCCCTTTACCGTTTCAGTTGCCATTCCATCCGCTTTTGGTCCACTGTGTCAAAATCCGCAATTCAGCTGAGTTGCGCCCACTCTTGCGGTGCAGCGATAGGCGGCTGTCACAGGACTCTCAAAATGGCGGCAGGCTCTTTCCTTTTTGGGCCTGGTCCACTGAAATGGCCCTGGGACACCTTGGAAATCGGACGCTTGTCTGCTAGGTCTTGGACCCCATTCTCGAAAGCGTCCCCTCCGCCTTGAGGATTCTACAAAAGTCTTGGGGGCCCCCGACTCCTGTAGGCTTCCGGTGGGGAGCGGCTGCCATGATTGCTCGCGGAATGACCACGACGGAGCCACGAGATGGTGGTGCTTTCATGCTGACGCCAGCTTCAGTCTGAAACATCCAGAAACAAGGTGGGGCTTTCATCGTTTGGGAAAAAAAAATAGTTTTCATCCAATGAAAAGTGTTATTTTTAGGTCATATGATCAAGCCTTCCATCATTAGGAAACCAAAAGTAAAATGAACCAATGAAAAGTTTTATAAACAAGTCACATGACCTGTTATGCGGCATAGGGTTTAAAAGCGTAGAAAATCCGTTGGCACATGAGGCGGCGTCAGTAGCGGACCGATGTGCGAATAGGCCGAAGGCAGCACAACGCGCCAAGATCCGGATGGCACCGAGGTGGTGTCCAGCAAGTTGTCGCACTGGTGTGGCCATCCTACAATGCTGAAAGTCGGCGTGGGGCGCCCCGTTGGCCTGTGAGATGGCGGCAGTAGCGGACCGATGTGCGAATGGGGCCAAAGGCAGCGCAACAATATTTTCTGAATAGAAGACACCACAAGGCGCTGAGATGCCAAGATCCGGATGGCACCGAGGTGGTGTCCAGCAAGTTGTCGCACTGGTGTGGCCATCCTACAATGCTGAAAGTCGGCGTGGGGCGCCCCGTTGGCCTGTGAGATGGCGGCAGTAAAGGACCGATGTGCGAATGGGGCCAAAGGCAGCGCAACAATATTTTCTGAATAGAAGACACCACAAGGCGCTGAGATGCCAAGATCCGGATGGCACCGAGGTGGTGTCTAGTAAGTTGCACTGGTGTGGCCATCCTACAATGCTGAAAGTCGGCGTGGGGCGCCCCGTTGGCCTGTGAGATGGCGTCAGTAGCGGACCGATGTGCGAATGGGGCCAAAGGCAGCGCAACAATATTTTCGGAATAGAAGACACCACAAGGCGCTGAGATTCGGTTAGCACTGAGGTGGTGTCTAGCAAGCTATGCAGCTGAGTTGCGTGCGCACTTGCGGCGAATAGGTCGAAGGCAGCACAACAATGTTTTCTGAATAGAAGACACCACAAGGCGCTGAGATTCGGTAGGCACCGAGGTGGTGTCTAGCAAGTTGCCGTACTGGTGTGGCCATCCTACAATCCTGCTCCGAATAACGGCGTGGGGTGCCCGAAGGGGGGGGGGGGAGGCGGCGTGAACGGGCCTTCCTAGGTGGAGGCTCGTCTGCTGTAGTGGGGCGCCCCTTTACCGTTTCAGTTGCCATTCAGCTGAGTTTCGGCCGCTCTTGATGCTACAGCGACAGGCGGCTGCAAGAGGACTCTCAAAATGGCGGCCTGTTCTTTGGATTTGGGCCTGGTCCACTAAAATGGCCCTGGGACACCTTAGAACTCGGACGCTCGAATTTTTTTTCCTTTCCTCTACATGCAAAAAAAGGTAAATGCCCGGTACGTTACACGCTTCATCTGCCACGATGTACTCTCCAGAGGAACCGAAAAAAAATATAGTTATGGTAACTATACCATGCATCGACATATGGAGAGGTGGCACCGATTAATTATAGTGCTGCATAAAAGAGAGATTTGGAGGAGAACCCCCGACCTGCCAGTACATTCATCAAAGAAGTGGCACTGACAGCATCAGAGGCAAGGGAAATGGTCCCAAATATTTAGAAGAACTTTGGAAAGATTAAAATGACATGTTTAGATTGTGGCAAATTAATTTCATGTGGACAGATGAGTGTTACTCTAATAAATACAGCATATGAACATCATCATAGTCGATGGTTGGTAGAGACATTTTGACTATATCCTGGACCTTTCCGTCCTCGCCCAAAATGGCGCCGGAATAAATGGGACTCGTAACTCCTTGTTGTGTACTGGTTGCACAACCTTGATATCACGAGATACGTATGCAGTTTTGAAGCACATGGCGGGCGGGGACGAGAATAGATTGAATATTTCGATATCCCTATTGATATTAAGTTCTGATGTGTTATTGATTACTGTACTATTGAAAGTTCGAATTAACGTCACCCATGGTACTTGCCCGCAAATGTATATCTAGATAATTTTATTGTAAGTGGCCCTGTCGTATTTTAACTATAAAATGTACGTCCACCGATTCCGCAACTGTTAGACACTTTAGTTCTTGCAACCTAATGGCCCGCACGTTACGTTCCTCTACAGTGTAAATGTCTACTCATCATATACGATTACAGTTTGCTCCGTGGCCGGCCCACGTGGTTATAGGCCCGTATTTGTATAATGAAATTTTCACAATAAAGGTTTTTAAAAGAAAACATGGTAGTAGTATATACATTGGTAAAGTTTTTAATAATAGTCACTGTTTTCGAATCAGTAAAAGGCAAGTGAAATAAAGCAGTCCAATTACATGAAGGGTAAAAGGTATAATACGCAGGAACGCAGTAAAGATAAATGGTCAAGGGCTGTTGTGTTTTCTACTCCTGCAACATAAAGTGATCGATAAGAATCTGATATTCAGGCGTATCGGCGACTAAGACAGCAGGCCGACCCTCTTTTGCTCAACGGCTCCGTCATGGGACGAAGAAACGCCCTTTTTCTCGAAAAAGGAATATATTTTACTTGCAGGACAGTTGTAAATTTTCCGGGAAAGTACATTAGCCTGGAACATTATAACATATATTTAAGAAAAAATAATGTTCGAAAGCATCATTAGAATAAGAAAAGTAAAATGAACCAATGAAAAGTTTTATTAACAAGTCATATGACCTGTTATGCTTACGTTACGCGCTGCGCGTCGCGCCCCGGATCACTTCCGGATGCGCTAACGCGGCGCGTCATATGACGCATTACGCGACAACGCAGGTCTAGAATATAGTCAAAATGTCTCCACCAACCAGCGGTCGGAACACAACCCCTTTCAGCAGGCTAAATAGTTCTGTTAAATGACAACAGAAGGGACAGGCAACAAGAACCATCAGTGAAAGAGGGGAGGGCTAGTTCTTCTCTACCGGGTCACGTTGGGGCGCTACCGGAACTGATCGAATTGGTAGTCTACAGTGTTTCTGGATGTTTCAGACTGAAGCTGGCGTTAGCATGAGAGCACCACCATTTCGTAGCTCCGTCGTGGCCATTCGACGAGCAATAATGCTAGCCGCTCTCCACCAGAAGCCTGCGGGAGTCGGGGGCCCCCAAGACTTTTGTAGAATCTTCAAGGCTGAGGGGACGCTTTCGAGAATGGAGCCCAATCTCTAGCAGACAAGCGTCCGAGTTCCAAGGTGTCGCAGGGCAATTTTAGTGGACCACGCCCAAATCTGAAGAGCCGGCCGCCATTTTGAGAGTACTGTGGCAGCCGGCTATCGCTGCACCGCAAGAGCGGGAGCAACTCAACTACATGGTGAGCGAGACGCTGTAGTCGAAAGAGAGGGCGGTAAACAGCTGAATAGCGGAAGAGGCACAGTGTAGCAAAAGCGGGCGGAATGGCAACTGAAATGGTAAAGGGGCGCCCCACTACAGCGTGTCTTTAGGTGAAACGGATTGTGGGACAAGGTCAAGAATGGAAGAGTTACCAAAAGGCAAAAAGTTCCGCTTGATCCCGGGAGCCGGCCACCTATGTCGGGGGCGATCTCAGGCTACACCAGGAGAACACGACTTGGGGAGGGAGCCGGAGCCAAGCGCCCCCTCCGAGTCCGCACCATCACACCGTCCCTCGGGGGCCTCCGTCAAGCGGTTCAGGGTGGCACCGCATTACATTGTTCACAAATGCAGTCACGTCCTCAAACAGTCCCCACTTTACTTTGACAATAGTGAAGCTGAAGCAAGTGCAAATAGGCTTCAGACAGTGTTACAAGCACTCCTCAAAACTTTGAACCATCAGAGTGCATGAGTTTCATGCTCGATCGATTGAGCTAGCCGGATCGGGCAACAAAAAGTATAAAATAGTTATGTAAATAGTTGTTTAATAAAATGTTTTACCCTGTTACTTTGCTGGTGTGTTGTATATATTTGTAATATTTGCATAAAGTTTATCGTTATTTTGGGCGGGGTGGGTGGCGGAGCCGAGCTGTATTGCAGCCATCATGGTGTGGAGTTCAGTTCATCTCAATAGTTTCGTGTTTGTCATGAGGGGTTGTTCCTAATGTTTCTATTTTAGCGAGGTCAAAAAGAGATCCCATTAGTGGCCTACTGATTTTGCTCGATTCCTTTTGTTTCTTTACACGATTTTTCGCTATCTGCAAAGACTAAACAGAGTATTGCGACTCTGTGCTTGTTTGTAAATAGAGAATGAACCAAAGAGAACCAATTCTAAAACAGTAAATGCTTGGATAACAATCAATCAAATGGAGAGAGAAGCAGGCACGACGGTTTACAATGGGGGCAAAGGCCTGCGTTAACTACCCTTCACTATCTGCAAAGAGAGAGTACTCCTAATAGAAATGAGGGGGAGGGGGGGGCAGCATTCAAAGCAGATCAGTGTGCATAAACACGAAAATGTTTTTACTTACCACGTACTTGACATTCGACAGCTTATGATATTTGCTATTAAAAAAACATTGAAATTCACTGAAAAAACCATAGGTTAGAGACCATATATAGTTAGGAATTAGCATTTAAAAAACCTTGAAAATTCACTGAAAAAACCATAGGTTATAGACCATATATAGTTAGGGCTTAGCATTTAAAAAACCTTATTTTACTCACACAAAACCATTGAAATTCCATATATAGTTAGTTGCACTAATTAAATATCGCGCACCCGCAATCCACTGCTGATGATGTCACATATTACATCATTCATGACATGGTCAGTGACATCACTGATGACATCACTGATGACATCTCAAATGACATCACTGATGACATCACTGATGACATCTCATTTGACATCAATGATCACATCACTTATGATATCATTCATGTGACAATAAAATGCATCTCCTCACACTTTAATATAACCTCTGTTACACCCAGTGTTAAATACAGAGTATAATTTTTGAAACCATTGACACACCAATACTAGTTACTACATACGCACTCACTGATTCCTACTTCTACACACACATTCACTCATTCACCCATACAATCATTCATACATACAATGACTCATCTTTACAACACTATCATATGCACTCATACACCTATACAGACAATCACACTCTGCCACTCACCCATGGAGTTACTTACACACCTAGTCAGTCCTGTAAAGAATCAATCACACTTCCATTTTCTAATCTATACAGTTAAACATAGAGCACATAACATTTTCAAACATATACTAACACATACTTACTCTCTTATACAATCATTGATACAAGTACACATTGATCTGCACAGAGTCACACACCTCCCAGCCAGCCACACACACACTCAGTCTCCCATACAAATAATTGGGCAACCAATCAATAACCCATATAGTTACTCATATAGCTACTGATCAACACATGCAGCAGTTTACAGAACAATAGAAATAATGATGCACAAATTAAGACAGTTTAGTCACTAACCCATGTGGTTAGTGGTTGCACTTGGAACATGTCTAAACTAACCAAATGCAATGATGTCAAGAATCATTTCAATGATAATTCCAAACTCTCCAGCAATTCCAATGTTTCTCCTTCTACTAGTTACCAGAGAGATACTCCTAGGAGGTCTTTACAACTTCCCAGGAAGTTCAATGATTATGTGATGCATTAATATATTCTGTTATATGATCTTCTTCTATTGATGTTATTTTTACCTCTTAACAAAGAATTCATTTTATTCCTTTATTATGTATAGGGGATGTGTTATGTTGCTGTATCTTTAAGAGTGTCATAGTTGATTACATCATTAATAGAATGATTACATTCCAATTGTTGAAGAATCAGTTTGCTGTAACTTCTACCTGTTGATGGTTGTACATTAAAGCTCCTTCTAAAAATACTTAATTTCTGAGCTTTTATCAGTCGTAACAGAAGGATATATTACTAGACACATTCCTTAATAAACATTGGCAAAGTCAATAGGTCTCGCCTTTGTGACCTATTGACTTTGCCAATGGATTCTAAACACGCTGTAAAGAATCCTCGATCCTGTGCAAGGTGGCTAAAGTTAAACAAGCATTTGTAATGCTATAGGTCTTACATTTTTGAAACTTTCACCTATTGGTATTGTAAATGACAATGCCTTTTATTTATATGCAGTTTGTACTCATAGTCGTTGTTTGCAGGTTTTCAAAACACATAAATAAAAGGTATTGTCATTTACAATGCTATTAGCTAAAAATCTCGCGAATGCGAGTCCTATTGCATTGCAAATGCTTATTATAATATGCCCCTGGTACCTCACCCACACAGGTGTTATTTAAAGCAAGCGCAGGAGCCCGCGCTTGCTTTTTAAAAACTTGTTGCCACGAATATCACAATTTTGCAAAATATTTTTTTTAATGCTTTTTGGGCCTGCCTGTTGATCCCTGGACCAACATTTTTGGGGGGATTCGGTTGAAGCTGAGTCCCAAGATGGCTGCCAACACTTCCTGGATGAAGTGTTGGCAGCCAATTAGAGCTCTGACAAACTGTATTTTCTTACATTTCTCAAAAACTACTAAACGGATTTACACCAAGTAACAACAAGCATTTGCAATGCCATCAGTATTGTCTTTGGGACCTTCTATTGTATTTAGCTATGCAGCACATTTGCCTCGGTGCTGAAACATCTACTGTTCTTTAACATGGAGGGGAAGTAACTACCAAACTGCTTGACACACCAGGTATGGGTACACATGGAGAGAAATATTGCATTTCAGCGGGAAATGGTAAAGTCCAAAGCTCTGTTTTTAATATAAAATCAGGGCCTTCTGTGGTCATATCACTGAAAATACAAGATATGAAAATAATATTATTGTCTATGGGAGCTCGTGGAAGACAATGTTGATGGACTGGAATCTAGAAAATGCTAAAGTGATTCTGGTATGTTACTAACCTCTGCTGGTTGTTTTCTATAAAGAAACGTAAATAGAAGCAGTTGCCAGAAAGAAACAAAAAAAGGCTCTCAGCAGAAAGCAATTCTGGTATTTTACTGACCTCTGCTGGTCGTTTTTTATCAAGACATTTAAATAGAGGTAGTTGAACGGAAAAAAAGTCCCTAAGCGGAAGCAGACAAGTCCTAGGGCCGATCTCCAGAGCCCACAAAGTAGATACACATATAAGTATATAATAAGTATATACTAAAGTATATACAAGAGGTCTTGAATGCTCGACCTAAAAAGCACAATCTGTGTAACCAAATCACCTTTCTACCACATTTGGTGTAATTCTGTCTGTCAGGCTTGGCTGTAGTCGTGTTGACAGGTCCTATGGGAATTAGCATAGGAAACAAACCCTTATTTGAAAACAATTTTTCTCTGCCCCCACTTCACAAATCGCCCAGAAACTGTCCATGTGCAACAAGAATCATCAGAGCACCTTTTGGGGAAGATTCTGTGAAGAATTGTCAAACTACGCCAAGTCAAAAAAAACACTTTTCCTATGGAAACATGGTACTAACTATAACTACCTACTGGCGACCGTCAGTAGGTAAAAGATATATATATATATATATATATATATATATATATATATATATATATATATATATATATATATATATATATATATATAACCAAAACTAGTTTGCCTGGAAGAAAGAGGGGCCCACGAGCAAGGTAAAGATTTCAGCATTTAATTGTTTGTCAGGAGCGCAGCTTGCGAAATGGATGCAAAAACAGCAAATTCAATGAAAAGTCAGCCTGACGCGTTTCGTATTGCTACTTCTTCAGAGGCACTGACCCGAGCTTCAAGGCAGGCATTATTTAGGCAAAACCATGGCACAAGTACCCGCCAAGGTGGGCGTTGCCGGTCGCAGGGTTTCATGGTACCTGTAGTGTAATGTCCTGTCCTCCTTCAGTGAGTGGTCTGCCTTGGAGCACACTGTTAATGAAGAGGTGAGACCACAGTGGGGTATGCAGAGTCACATCAAACTCCGCAGCTGTCCATTATCCCCAACAAACGCTCCTTGCTCCCAAATCGGTGGCGTTGTTAGGCGTCTCCGTGGGGGGCTGAAACAGCCCCAGGGCTGACCTCCGCGGCTCAGGCACGCCGCTGAAATATCCAAAACTAGTTTGTCTGGAAGAAAGAGGGGCCCACGAGCAAGGTAAAGATTTCAGCATTTAATTCTTTGTCAGGAGCGCAGCTTGCGAAATGGATGCAAAAACAGCAAATTCAATGAAAAGTCAGCCTGACGCGTTTCGTATTGCTACTTCTTCAGAGGCACTGACTCGAGCTTCAAGGCAGGCATTATTTAGGTAAAACCATGGCACAAGTACCCGCCCAGGTGGGCGTTGCCGGTCGCAGGGCTTCATGGTACCTGTAGTGTAATGTCCTGTCCTCCTTCAGTGAGTGGTCTGCCTTGGAGCACACTGTTAATGAAGAGGTGAGACCACAGTGGGGTATGCAGAGTCACATCACAACTCCGCAGCTGTCCATTATCCCCAACAAACGCTCCTTGCTCCCAAATCGGTGGCGTTGTTAGGCGTCTCCGTGGGGGGCTGAAACAGCCCCAGGGCTGACCTCCGCGGCTCAGGCACGCCGCTGAAATATCCAAAACTAGTTTGCCTGGAAGAAAGAGGGGCCCAGAGCAAGGTAAACATTTTAGCATTTAATTCTTTGTCAGGAGCGCAGCTTGCGAAATGGATGCAAAAACAGCAAATTCAATGAAAAGTCAGCCTGACGCGTTTCGTATTGCTACTTCTTCAGAGGCACTGACTCGAGCTTCAAGGCAGGCATTATTTAGGCAAAACCACGGCACAAGTACCCGCCCAGGTGGGCGTTGCCGGTCGCAGGGCTTCATGGTACCTGTAGTGTAATGTCCTGTCCTCCTTCAGTGAGTGGTCTGCCTTGGAGCACACTGTTAATGAAGAGGTGAGACCACAGTGGGGTATGCAGTCACATCACAACTCCGCAGCTGTCCATTATCCCCAACAAACGCTCCTTGCTCCCAAATCGGAGGTGTTGTTAGGTGTCTCTGTGGGGGGCTGAAACAGCCCCAGGGCTGACCTCCGCGGCTCAGGCACACTGCTGAAATATCCAAAACTAGTTTGCCTGGAAGAAAGAGGGGCCCAGAGCAAGGTAAAGATTTCAGCATTTAATTCTTTGTCAGGAGCGCAGCTTGCGAAATGGATGCAAAAACAGCAAATTCAATGAAAAGTCAGCCTGACGCGTTTCGTATTGCTACTTCTGCAGAGGCACAGACTCGAGCTTCAAGGCAGGCATTATTTAGGCAAAACCACGGCACAAGTACCTGCCCAGTTGGGCGTTGCCGGTCGCAGGGCTTCATGGTACCTGTAGTGTAATGCCCTGTCCTCCTTCAGTGAGTGGTCTGCCTTGGAGCACACTGTTAATGAAGAGGTGAGACCACAGTGGGGTATGCAGAGTCACATCACAACTCCGCAGCTGTCCATTATCCCCAACAAACGCTCCTTGCTCCCAAATCGGTGGCGTTGTTAGGCGTCTCCGTGGGGGGCTGAAACAGCCCCAGGGCTGACCTCCGCGGCTCAGGCACACCGCTGAAATATCCAAAACTAGTTTGCCTGGAAGAAAGAGGGGCGCAGAGCAAGGTAAAGATTTCAGCATTTAATTCTTTGTCAGGAGCGCAGCTTGCGAAATGGATGCAAAAACAGCAAATTCAATGAAAAGTCAGCCTGACGCGTTTCGTATTGCTACTTCTGCAGAGGCACAGACTCGAGCTTCAAGGCAGGCACTATTTAGGCAAAACCACGGCACAAGTACCTGCCCAGGTGGGCGTTGCCGGTCGCAGGGCTTCATGGTACCTGTAGTGTAATGCCCTGTCCTCCTTCAGTGAGTGGTCTGCCTTGGAGCACACTGTTAATGAAGAGGTGAGACCACAGTGGGGTATGCAGAGTCACATCACAACTCCGCAGCTGTCCATTATCCCCAACAAACGCTCCTTGCTCCCAAACCGGTGGCGTTGTTAGGCGTCTCCGTGGGGGGCTGAAATAGCCCCAGGGCTGACCTCCGCGGCTCAGGCACACCGCTGAAATATCCAAAACTAGTTTGCCTGGAAGAAAGAGGGGCGCAGAGCAAGGTAAAGATTTCAGCATTTAATTCTTTGTCAGGAGCGCAGCTTGCGAAATGGATGCAAAAACAGCAAATTCAATGAAAAGTCAGCCTGACGCGTTTCGTATTGCTACTTCTGCAGAGGCACTGACTCGAGCTTCAAGGCAGGCATTATTTAGGCAAAACCACGGCACAAGTACCCGCCCAGGTGGGCGTTGCCGGTCGCAGGGCTTCATGGTACCTGTAGTGTAATGTCCTGTCCTCCTTTAGTGAGTAGTCTGCCTTGGAGCACACTGTTAATGAAGAGGTGAGACCACAGTGGGGTATGCAGAGTCACATCACAACTCCGCAGCTGTCCATTATCCCCAACAAACGCTCCTTTCTCCCAAATCAGTGGCGTTGTTAGGCGTCTCCGTGGGGGGCTGAAACAGCCCCAGGACTGTTCTCCGCGGCTCAGACACGCCGCTGAATTGTCTCAGTCATTGCCTCTGATGAAGTAGCAACTACGAAACGCGTCAGGCTGACTTTCACTGTTTGCTGTTTTTTGCATCCATTTCGCAAGCTGCGCTCCTTCAAAGAATAAAAAGCTGAATCCTTCACCTTGCTTATGGGCCCCTCTTTTCCTTCGGGCGAACTAGGTTTGGATTTTGCAGCGGCATGCCTGAGCCGCAGAGGTTAGCCCTGGGGCTGTCCAAGCCCCCCACGGAGACGCCTAACATGCGTTGTAATAGCATCTGCTATGTAATGCCATGCGTTGTAATGGCATCCGATGTAATGGATCCTGCGTTGTAAAAGTTCCGTTGTAATAGACTCCCGTTGTAAAAGTTGCGATGTAACGGTGCATCACCCTCTCCTCCTCACTTCTCTTTCAATGCTGTCTTCACTAACCTTCTCCGGAAGCCAAGTAGGATTGAGTTTAGAACAAGCTAATCTACCCCTCAAGGCTTCAAAAGGAGACCTCTGCATGACAGCATTGGGAGTCGTGCGGTGTGCCCACCACGTCTCCCTTAAAACACTGCTAAACTAAATCTTGGACTCTAAAGCCCTCTGTGCGCTACTTTTCACAACTCTATTCATCCTCTCCGTGAGACCGTTTGCTTGAGGAGAGTAAAGAGCTGTTTTCAGCTTTAATGTACAACTATCAACAGGTAGAAGTTACAGCAAACTGATTCTTCAACAATTGGAAGGTAATCATTCTATTAATGATGTAATCAACTATGACACTCTTAAAGATACAGCAACATAACAACGACCTTGTTTGTTTGGTATCTGATGAAGTCCACAATAAATTGTCTGTGTTAAAGAATAGCCGTTTGAAATCATTTGTGCTACAAAAACTCGTTGCCTGCGCATTCGCTTTTCCTGAGCAGACTTCTTGCGCTAAAATCTTTAAAAACAAAATCTGGTGGCATCATGTACGACGGTGCATGCTGTTAACGCACATGCTGGAATTACTTTTACATTTCATTAAAACTCAGTGCTATTCTGCCATTAATGGAAGAGCTGAAAAGGCTGCTCCCAGGAGAGAGTGCGTCCGGAAATGGTTTCTGTTTTATTTGCAGATGTGCCCAGTAGAAGTGCTCTGGGGGCAGCTGGGCTGAGCAGTGGGCGCTGAATGGAGGCTCTGTCCAGATTGGGCAGCCTCAGCCATGCCACCGAGGGGCAGGTCTTATAAGCTTACCAGATGTTAGGCTGGGGCGGATGGAGTGTATTTAGGGAAGGGGTCAACAGTATACTCACCGGGGATTGGATTTCTGGGGCATATGAATAATTTTGAGAATAGTAACCACTTGCGCGTTGCTCAGTCACTTCGAGACACACCGTAACTGCCTGAAAGTGCACATGGGGAGACCCAAAGAATGAAGGCGGTGGGAGTGCAGGAGACTAGGTGTGAAGGTTAGCAGGCAAGGAATTGAGGGGGGCAGCAGAGAAGACAAAGAAGGAATGGAGGGGGGTGACGTAAGGAAGGGAGAGAAAAAAGAGGAAGAAGGAATGGAGGGGGAGAGGGGCGGATGCAATGAAGGGGCGATAGCAGAGATGGGAAATAAGGAATGGAAGAGAAAACACTCAAAGAAAGAGAAAGCTGGAGAATGATGGAAAGTAGAAGGATAGAAGTAATAGTAAGGGGGAAATAGCAGAGAAGAGAAAGAAAGAAAGGAGAAAGAGAGAGGCAAGGGATGACGAGAGAGAGACAGGAGAGAAGAGAGAGAACAGGTGAATGAGGAAAGACACATCGAAAGGGAAAGGAGAAGAGAGAATGGAGGGAGGAGGAAAAAGGCAAGGAATGAAAAGGAAGAGACAGAATAGAAAAAATTGTCTGTCGCCGCGTCTGAAAAGTCTCAAGTCTAAACCATAGCAGAGCAATAGAAACAACACAGAGAAAGCCGGGCGCTTACCTGAAACATTCGGGGCAGCCAGGTCTCTCCCGCTCTCCAACTTGTCTCGCCCCCTCGCCAGTTTGTTCCAGCGATCTGCTCTGCTCGCCACGCCAGGGAGAAATGCAAATGTTACGGAGTCACACACACAGAAATTAAAGTGAAAGATTAGAAAGAGGCCCGGCACGCCATTGGCTATTTCAAGCAGAAATCCGCTCTGTTTGTACGGTATGTAACTCCCTATCGTGTTCCGCGTTCTTCCGAATGCTTGACACCGAATGCCTGACACCATCTCTCCTTTTATCAGGAAAATAAACACGAGCAGAGCATTGTGTGCACAATTTTAAAAAACAAACGTCCGCCAATGTGCCGGCTGCTTTAAAAGTGAAAGCGTGCATGGCGTGCTGAATGTAACCAGAGCACGTCGTTGTGCCTAATCTAGAAGAAACTCAATGACGAAAATAGTACACGTACCATGTAACAACAAAGTAAAGGGGGCAGTAGCCATGGGAGGATACAAATGACGAAATGGCTGTACTAAGGAGGGACTAACATGCCTCCTAATGAATCAGAGGACAGCATTTATAAAGGACAAACACACAAGCCTATGAAAAATAAACGTGGGAGGACTGGGCAAAACCTCTCTCTATACTAAATTACCCTAGCTCTTGGCAGAGTAGCGTATGCGCGCTGGCTCATGCACTACCAAAAAATAGGGGGTGGGTGCACATGGGGCCCCCCTCTTAGGGCACACGAATGTCCAGAGGACTGCCTGCAATCCCGGGGCCACCACCTCCTCGGCGCATATGTTAATGAATGCGCGGGCCCACAGGGCCACCCTGCAGCCACTGGGAACGCCACCTCCCTGGGGCACTTTATAATGTGTGCGGGAGAGACTACTGGGTCCCTCGCAGCTCCGGGGACCACCACCACCCTGAGGTAATTATTAAATTGTATGGGAACACGCCCCGTGCCCCAGGGACCTCACCTCCCTTGAGCTACAATCAAATAGTGAAGGGGGTCATCATAGACCGCCGGCCCTGGGGACCATCACCTCCCCAGGGCTAAAACAAATGCTGCAGTGAGGTCATACAGCCGCCAGAAGGAGCTGACAGCTCCCGCCAAGCGAAAGCAAAAATTACTTTGCTTTCTGTAAGCTGGTGCTGTTGAAAGAGGAGTTTTCATCTGTATCGCTGTACTCAAATATGCGTGCAGGGAAACAGATGAAAACATTGCTTTGACAGACAGGGAGCTGCCTTTAAGCAACCCCCTGTCTGTCAAAGCAATGCTGGCTCCAGCAAGAGGCGGTCAGTGGTCATGGTCATGGTTAGCGACATCACTGATGACATCTCAAATGACATCACTGATGACATCATCGAGTGTAAGTGTTTTTAAGAGTTTATGAGTGCTAAACATATATGCTACAACATTTAGATTAGTGCACTAGTTGTAATATTGAGTGATACTATCTCTAACATGTGTGATCTGATTGTATCTGTGAGTGAGTGTGAGTGGCCGTATGGGTGTGTGAGTGCATGCATGAGTGAATGTATGGGTGAGTTAGTGCACTTCTGGCTAGGTCTGTGGGTGAGTGAGTGTCATTTGTTGAATGGGTGTGTGAGTGGGTATCTGAGTGGTTGTATGGGTGTGTGAGTGGTATTGTGGATGTATGAATGGTTGACTGGGTGTGTAAATAGCTGTATGGATGAGTGTTTGGCTGCTTCAGTGAGTGTTTAGTTAAGTGTCTTGGTGTGTGAATGGTTGTATTGAAGAGTGAGTGTCTTTGTGAATGACTATATGGGTGAGTAAGCAGATATGAGAGTGCTTGTATGGATGTGTGAATGAGTATGTAAGTGGTTGGGTGGGCATGTGAGTGAGTGTGTGAGTGCTTGTGTGGGTGAGTGAGTGGCTGTGTTGAAAGGCTGTATGGATGAGTGAGTGGATGTGCGATTAGTATACTACTTGTACAATTAATGAGTGATACTATCTTTAATAAGTGGGTGCGTGAGTAGCTGTGTGGCTATGTGGCTGGCTGTATGGGTGAGTGATTGGTTGGATGGGTGGCTGTGTGGGTGAATGAATGGTTGTATGAGTGGCTGTATGAGTGAGTGAGTGGGTGTGTGAGTGGTTCTATTGAGAAGTGAGTGGGTGTGTGAGTATTGGTATGAGTCTGTAAATGCATATGTGAGTGGTTGTGTGGGTGTGTGAGTGGGCGTTTGAGAGGTTGTATGAGGGTGGGAGTGGGTGTGTGAGTGGTTCCGTGGAAGATGTCATCAGTGACGTCATTTGAGATGTTACCAGTGATGTCATCTGTGATATAATTTGAGATGTCATCAGTGATGTCACTGACCGTGCCATGAGTGGTGTAATATGTGAGGTCAGCTAACTGAATTTCTCCGGTTTTGTACGAGTGAAATCTGAGCCTAACTCTATCACCCCTGTAACCTTTGTTACACACACACACACACACACACACACACACACACACACACACACACACACCAAAAATATAGCAGCTCCATAGTTATTATATTGGGAGGTAAAAAAACTAGATTTTGTCATTGTCAGTACCTTTCTGGCTATTTTAATAATATTCAACTTATTGTATATTTTTTAAAATAACACTAGTGTTGTCACTTCCTGTGACGTATTCTGGGTCAAAGGTCATGAGACATCACTTCCTTTAATGTCATTGGTGATCAAAGGGCGTGTGATGTCAATTCCGCTACCGCTGGTATTTGGGATAATTGACGTCTATGCACAGACATTGTTTATTTGCGGCTAATGTAAGTTCTGTAAATATAGACAAACTGGTTATGTGAGACATTTGTACAGAGATGTCTGATAAGTAATTATAATTTTTTTCTGTTACTAGCGCCAGCGGAAAGAACACCACTGTATCCTTATGGGAGGAGCAGTAAGTAACATTACCATCAATCAAACGAATTGCATTTGTACTTGAAATGTTAACGTGTAAGTATACTTGAGAACCTTTGAGTTTCCATCTTGTTAAGATTTAACAGTTATTCAGTGATGGAACAGAAAGGTTTGTGTAAATTGTGAACTCATTCTAAGAAAGATTATCTCAAATTTAGAGCATGGTATATCATTAAAAGAGAACATGAAATATCACCCAACTAGTTTCCAAAATTGGAAAAAAAGTGACTCCACGTTAGAAATAATGTGAGGGTCACACATACTGGAAGGAACTTTGTTGTGACCACAAGTTAATTGCTTCTGATCCCTAGAATTAGAGATTAGGGACATAGACAAGGCTAAAGATGGTTCCCTAAATTGCTTCACACGTATCTTCTCCGGGAATAAATTATGTGACTGTGAAGCTACACACATGAGTATAACAGTTGCTTGTATAGAAATATGAAATAAAGAATTGTAAAGATTAATTATGTAATTTAAATGCAATTAGAAATAGAATACACGTGTCACGCGTCGTCCTGAACTCAGTTAAAAAATGAATTCCGTATATTAAGGCAATTATTCAATTTTTATGGGAACATTGAAAAATCTAACATTTAGCTAATTTATTATTCCATTGTTTTTAATTTTTTTGTACTACAACTATAGTATTGGTATGTGACTTGGATATTAGAGGCTGTAAGGCTGGCAAAGGCAGTCAGCCCTTTTGGATTCTCCCTGTCTGCCTTCTCCTCAAGTATATTTTATATTTCATCTTCACTTTCAACTGTACTAGGTTAAACGATCCTCTATCTATGTTTATGCCTCAATAACTCACGAAAATCTAGGCACTTTCTGACATCTTCACTAATAGTTTGATAGCTAGTTCATGGCTTCTGGAGTTGGTCTTGTCTGTGTTTTCCCATTCAGAATCATTGATATCTGCATTTTCTTCTCCTCACTTTCCTTTTGATTATACTTGTTTAATTCTGTGAGTTTGTCCTCAAACTAATTGTGTTTTTAAATCAACATCACTTCAAAAGTTCAATTTTCAAAAATGGGTGAACCGTTATTTTTCATTTTTAGGATAGTAAGAGCATAAAGCGACACTGGAATCCTCTGTGCAAGGGCGTGAATGTTTTCTAATTTTTCTGTGACAAGTAATTACTTTTTTCGGAGTTATTCCTCTCTGTGCATGCCAGCATTGTTGTGATTTTCTTCACTTGGTCATTTCAAGGACATACAACAAGGTCAGGCTATTTCTTGATAGTTTTCAAAATCTTAACAAGCCTTACCTCAATTTCTGCATATTTTACATGGCACCAATCTTAGTTGTAAATGTGGTCAGATTAGCTCCCATTTGTCTATGGGAGGTTGTGCTGTGGGCGTAAAATGGCAGTAGCACAAGCTCCTATAGAAAAATGTGAGGATCTGTACATCCCTGCACCGAGTGGCAGGCACCTCAGAGGGCCTGCCACACGTTGTAGGGATTAACAGGGGGACACCATAGGTGCCCCCTCAGCCTAAAACCGGAGCCCGCAGTGTGAAGGGGACCTGCTAGGGGCCCCCAAGGTCACTTCTCGACAGGCTTGCCATGTCAAAAAGCCCAACATGGAAAGCTTGTTGGAAACCGACATCATAATCCCTACGGTGGAAACGCTGTCCATAGGGTTTATAGGCTGATCTCCGACTCGACGATGGGCTCCTTAAGCCCGTCGGAATACAGCCGGAATTCGGATTCCTACAGGCTCCTTAATCCAAGACAGGTAATCTTTTGGAGCCTCGCTGTCCTGCTCCATGAGCACATCTGCTCACAGCGTCAGACTGCTACTCCTCCCTTGTCTTTTCCTTCAAGTAGACTCATTCAGGTCTAGGGGTTTGTCGACCGCAAACTACACACTCCAGGTGTGGTTGCCGCTAAGCACCAGATCCCAGGTGGCACACGGAAGAGCGCTACCGCCAGGCGTTCATACCTAGCCACTACCTCCTTTCCTAAAAAGAGTCTGTGCTCTTGTGAATGGGGCAACCTGATTGTGTTGATGTAGTTCCGCAATAGATGCATTTCAGCACTTGCTGCCTTTTTCAAGCTTGCCAATAAAGTTACATCACATTGATTGCCATTTTAACCCCTTCCATGCGTCGGACGGCCGGCGGCCGGCCGACGTCACGGAGGGCGTGTGCGGACGACGGCCAGGGGCCGTCCGAACCACGCCCACGCCATAAATCACCCGCACCGCGGCGGAGTTTTTGCCGCGGTCAAGGGGTTAAGCTCATCCCCCTCCACAGACATAGAGAAAATACTTTCTGCAAATCAAAAGAAGCTGTGTCCGCCATAATAAACGTGGTAAAAACGTTAAATGTCCACGATTTCGCATCAAGTATTCTCATATTAAAAATTCTGGCTGCAATCAATGATGATTTAAAAAAGTTCTCAGTTTTTACTGTTTTTTCTACATCTGGATTGTCCTCCTCTCACACCGCTTAACCAACAAAATTCATTTTCACTCACATAAATTTAGTGCACAATTTGCAACCTTTTTTTGCAAATGGAAATTTCATACATCAGGCCCATTGTGACTAATTCTTTCAAATGCACATGGAGCCTAATCACAAAATGCTTTTTGGTGCATATAAACTAGTACTACAGTAGTATTACTCATGCACTACAAAATACTATTCACAACCTGACGGCCTGTGCCTTTCCTCTCTTTTCTGTGTGGCGATCTCAACTGTGGAGAAGATCACTGCACATATAGGTATACATTTTAACAGTAAACGTGGGAAGTGCACAGGGGGAGTGGCTAGATAATAAAGAATCCCAAATAGTAAATGGAAGGGGTTTAGGGATATTTAAGAGGGGCTCAGGGAGGAACATTCTAATACACACACTCACAATAGGCTAATGGCCTTTTATAGATCTTGGTGTTATGGATACTCCATCGCAATGGAGTATCTGTACCACCCATACTGTGGTCCCACCGCCAGATTTATATCTGGACAGACCTCTGTCTTAATCACACTCAAGACCACTCTGTCTCTGCCGTGATTCACCAAGTCTAACAGTGCTACGTAGTAAGAGCCATCAGAGGCAGACCTCTAATTACACTCACCTAATTTAGATGGGCAGAATTAGAAGTCAATTTTCACTGCCCATCACCACCAGGAAAACACTGGCGGTAAAGGCAGTGAAAACTGCTAATTGCTCTACTCACCATGGGTGATAACTCCCACTGGTGATGAGAGCATTTTCTTTTGTATTTTCAGAAAGAAATTCCCACTTTCCAGGCTGCCTTTATTTACATGCAGTGACTAAAATACATTTAAAAAGTATGGAAACTTTGATCCCAAGTTCCACAGGGACAGGAGGCAGTTATTGGGGTGGCAGGGTCAAGGACATGGCAGGATCAAGGAATTCTGGAAATATATACATATATTTTCTTTCTGGAAACTCCATAAAAGCAACACACACACCTTAGATGAAAAATAAATGCAAACTGAGCTAACTCTAGGGAAATGCTCACTTTTATGTTATGAAACCTCAATTGGTTAATGCAATCATTGCAGATGTCTGTTTGTGTGATCAGATAGACACTAAATTGAATCCCGGTTGGTGCAATGGGGAATAGTGATTTCTGTATTTACAGTGCTACAAGGTTCAGGCCTGTGGACACAAAGCAATGTGAATATGTCATAATTTTAAAATTGTTCTAAGCACAGTATAAGACAATCTGCAGCAAAATGATTTAGGGACTTATTATGAGTTTGCAGTTCTGACCGCCAGTGAACCGCATCCGCCCCGCCAGTAGCCCACAGTGCTGGTGGTCCCTAAGGCTGCTGTATTACGAGTTCACCACAGTGTCGGCGGTGTGGATACAGAGATTTTGCAACAGTGGTGAATATTTTCACCACATATATCAATGCCTGTGTGTGCAACTGAATATGTGTTGGATGCACACATATGCAAGATATATGTGGAAAAATAGCATACACCCATTACCGGGGATCACCTGTAGATCGCCGCAAACAGGGTCAAAATCCTAGGGGTGAAGATCCTGTGGTGAAGGGAGTTCTGGAGTAAAGGATCCATGTCGGAATCTGTCTGGGAAAACAAGAAAGGGATGAGTATGCACCCCAAATCCTTCATCATCGCCACCTTGAAGCAGGCGGTCAGACCACCACGGTCTGCTTGTGGAAGGCAACTTGTAATACAGACAGCGGTGCAGTACCCCTGTATCGCCATAGGCGGCTGCCTTTCCCTGACCGCGGACCTATCGGTCTGCTGGCGGTCTCGACGGTTCAGTGGCAGTCTTTGGAAAGCCAATCTGCTCAACTCATAATATGGCAGTCGGATTGCCTAGCTCTCCATGCTCAGACCGCCATCTCCAATACGGCTGGACACGGGACCGCCAAACGCGTAATAAGGCCCTTAATGTTTAGGATAAAACAAGTGCTTTTAAAGTATATGTTTTAGTAATACATAATCAGACTTTTAATGGACATTTTTAAAAATATCCATTAAAATGATACATTGTTAAACTCAGCTGATAACACCATTACAGTACCTCCCAGAAACAATAAATCTTTATCGCTATGTGGCGTCAAGGTGCTCTATCAATAAAAGCTTGTACTGTCTCCCCAGCAGCCTTTACATTTGGTGATTAACCAATTGCGCACATTTAAATTGTTTTCAGGTAGCAGGCACCCTGGTATGCGGGCCTACTTCTTCCTAAGGTCTCTGTCACTCCCTAGGCTTAATAACACAGGAAACTAAACTCCTCACCCCTTTCATTTTCATCCAGAGGCGCATTAACTGTTCATAGGTGGTTGATTTTTTAACAAAAAGTATGGGAACTCTTATTATAAAATGAAAAAAGCACAGGCACGTCAGTCCCCATAGATCCTGCCCACTTCAACCTCTGGTACACACAGAGGTTTCCTCCAAGCATAAGGTCCCATGTTTTTACAAAGGGCAGAGGAGACAGCTTGCTGGCAAAGAAGTGGCGAGTAGCTACACACAGTAGCTATCATTAGCGAAACAGGTACATTTGCACTAGGGCCCATGGATGTTCGGGCCCACATCACTCACAATTATGCCTATCTTGCTTTATAAATGAGGCATCAAATCTCATATTCATTGATTGCATTATGGCAGTGGCACACCTGCTACAAAGAGGAACACTTAGGACCTATTTTTTCATAAAGGGACATAAAGCATATTTCAAAGATGGAATGATGGTTAGTAATGTTGGGGAAGGGGTGAAGGAGGCAGAGGAGACAGCCTGCTACTCAGGACCACAGCTATAATTAGTGCAATAGGTGAACTTGCATTGGGGCCAAGGAGTGTGAGGAGCTCACAAAACTCTATTTATGAGAAGCAGTGTTTGTTGGTAAATTTCTGTTTTTGTTTTATGCATTTGTTCTTGTATAAGTCTCACATTTCATGTGGATTATGAGCTTTAGAAAAGGTACTCTTGAAATGATCTCAGAAGGGCCACACAATCCTTGCCATAAATCTTTTGAGGGGTACCACCTTCAAAAATGTTGATTAGGGGGCTCAGAGCAAAAAAGTTTGAAAACCACTGATGTACATTTACACTCCAAAATGGTGTATACCAAAGAAGTGTAGAGGTACATGTAGGTGTAGTAGTAAATATACATGTAAGTAAATATCTATATGTATATTTAACTTTCTGATCAGGCCCCCTGGAGTGGGCTTTGGGTGCAACAAAAGTAGTGGTCCGATCTTGACAAATGCTGGTTGTTTTGTGTACCATTCCTTCCTCTAAGTAGTCCTTCTATTGAAATCCACGAGGGACTATATTACACCTGAAAAGTATACCCAATTATCACACTGTTTTCCACATTCAGTTTTTTGTCTCCTATAAGCATTCTTTACAGAAAGCAAAGCTTTGCTACTTTTTCCCCAGCATTGTTAAAGCCAATTGGCCTGGCGTTAACATACAATAGCATTAGTGAATGCCTGTGTATGCGTGTGTTAGCATATTAAAGATGACCCATAGGCTTTTCTTGCTTTAATTATTGTTAAGCATTGTTATTAGTACCTACTAGCATTGCTCTACTATGTGAAAGTCAAAACTAAACAAAAACTAAAAAAGTATGTTTTCTCTACACACAGAATGAGCTTTATTACTTAGACATTATACGATTGCGCTACTTTTTCTATTGTGGTTTGTCAAAACGCTTATATTGTTTATGATGGTATGCCTAGCATGGTATGAAGCCTTTAGAGGTAACTAGTTCAAAACATTTGTAGTGCCACTTTACCTAGTGATTCCCACTTTTCAACACCTATACAGTTCCACTAGGTGAACCATTGTGGAATTATGGCAACATGTGCCATTAATAGCCTGATAACACACAGTTTTATCTTAAATATCATATGAATCAGACTTTCATAATCTTGCCTCTATAAATTAAATGCAATTTGATATGTCCCAACAATACCTCTGATTGAATTTAGACGAAAGGAAACTTCTTATCCTTGCTCTTTCTTTAACTAAAATTTTTGTCCCATCCTAGGTAAACCCTCTCACTTCACCCAAGATCACCCCATCCTTAGTTGAAGACATGATGGTGGTTATTTTTAAAAGGTTTGTTAGTGCCCTAGTGTGGCGTAAAACAATATAAAGCATTGCATGGATTTACTTACCATTAGTAAAACTTTGTAGCACCAGGCGAGTGCCAGCACCAGTAAACAACCCACCAAATCTTTAAGTTGCTTCTGGGGGTATACAGTGTTTTATCACACAGATGATGTCACATGTAGATCCTAATTTTTAGCCTACCGGTAGTTTACTGAGTTTTCTGCTTCTCGTATGTTTAAATCCTAATGTACCTTTTCCATGCAACATGACAATATTTCCTTATGTGTCCAAATTTACTTTACCAGTGGATGTACAGTTTTCTTTAAACTTTAAGTTTACACCTATTTTCTTTGTGACTTTGAACAGGATAGATGCTGTTGATGTTGGGTACACTTCTAAGGCCCCAGTACCTATGGGGAAGGCACTTAGAGGCTCTTAGTGTGTCAGGCAGAGAACACAAGCAAGGTCCAGTCCAGGCCCAAATGCTACTGGTCAGCTGGGCACTTTAGGAAAAAGACCTCTTGCAGCTTGTGTCCCTGTAGACACACCGGAGATCAGCCGACTGTCCGGGGTACAAGAGGGAGCAGGTCTAGCCTTTCAGGGTTTGTCTCAGGTCACAGACAGCAAGTCCAGTCCTCTTCTGATACTCTGCTGGACCAACAAGTGTTCTGATGAGGAGCCTTGAGGTACCACATTTATGCCTGTCACCAGCTAGTGGATGGGTGTAACTCCTGGTCACTCTCTAACTAATGAGGTTCCTAGGGGCAACCCTAATAACTTTTGCAGTGTTCCTGTTTGCCCTACTGGAAACAGTACCACTATGCCCTTCACTTTCAAAATCCAAGCCGGCAAAAAAACTTCTACCCTTCTGCAAAGCCTGTGTGCCCACCCAGAGGGTAATGAGCAGGTCCCACCTCTGTGGTTACTTAAACCCGGTTCTAGGTAGGTAGGTAGAAAATAAGTTTATTTAGACAATCATCCATAAAACATTCTAAAAACACAGTTAACAATTAAAATCAATAAAAAGACCAATCTTAAAAACTTCATTCGATTTGCAGAATAAAAATCACAGTCCATCAATATATGCAGCGAGGAACATTTTAGATTCAAGGGGCAGGGACAGAGGCCACTATTATCCTGGACCCAGGCCCTGTTTGGGCAGGATGAGTAGATTGGGTTACACCCCACCCTGACCCTTAATATTTCATTTTGGAACTGGTAGCTGCAACAAATAGGAAAAGACAGTATCCTGACCCAGAGTAGGAAGTCAAAAGCTGATAGATTGTTTCTTGCTCAGGTAAAATAAGTTGTTGGATTCGGACACTGAGGCAAAGTACTCTTTAAATACCTGCTTACCTGGGATGTAATTGCACCACCATCTATATGCAGGTTCCTAAGGGCAATTAATCTGGTTCTTTCATCCTTTGCCCACCTTCTTTCACTACCTTTTATCTCTACCCAACACAATTTTGAAATTTCTGACACTTCATCATCATCAGAGAGTGTGTTAAAATATTTTAGGGCCAGAGCAAAGGCCATCCGGTCCCAGGAAGCCAACTTACACTCTCTCCTTATGGCTTGTACCAAAGTGCCCTGGAGGTGGGATAAAAGCCTTCTAAGTACTGCTCCTTCTAATCTATCCCATTTATATCAAGGGAAAAGAACTCTCTCCCATACAGACCCCACAGGGAAATCTTCCCTTCATAAGCTTTTAACAGTGGAATATGAGAAAGCCCCCCAAAACTACTATTAAAATTTAATAGGCAACTGGATTTCAATAGGGCCTTCTGCTTAATATCGTCCAGATGCGAGTCTCAGTTCAGGTTCCTCCTATACGTCAAACCCAGATAATTATATTGGTCAACTTGCTCCATCTCCCGTGTATTTAAGTGCCAACTGAATTTCTTTACTTTTTTCACAAAAAACAAAATGTTGATCTTTTCCAAGTTGATGCAAAGCTGGTTCTGCTTACTACAAGTTGCTAAAGCATCTAATTTCCTCTGCAGACCAATTGGAGTACAGTCCAGAAATACCATATCGCCTGCGTATATCAAGCAGTCAACATGATGTTTCCCAACTTTGGGGGAAAAAGACTTGGATTGGGAGATAAAGGCGGGAAGGTCAGCTAAAAATAAACTAAAAAGCAGGGGAGCTAAAACGCACCCTTGCTGAAGGCCATTCTCGATTGAGATTCTTTGGGATAACCAACCAGACTTGTCTAGCTCAACCTAAGCCCAATTACCAGAATGCAAGGATTGGAGGACACTCAAGATTAATTCATTCAGTGTTGAGCCGCTCACTTACATACATTAAGACCACTCGTTTCCTGTTTCTGAGCCACGCCCTCTCGCAGTCTCGACGCAGAAGGAGCCGGAGGGAAGCCGCAGCCGTAATTCAGCAATTCAACATTTCAGTTGGGACAGTAGGCTCCAATGGGGTCCGGTCCTCCCCTGAGAAACCTTGAGAGCCTAGAGAGCCCCATAAGGCCCTGTAAAGCCCCATAAGGCCAAATTAAAGATAACCTGCAATAACCTGCGGCAAGTGGACCAACCAGCAAGTCAACCGGGCAGCTAATCAGCCAGCCAGATTGTTAGTAAGCAGACCGCAGGAATCATACACTCTTGGGAAAAGAAAAAGGAAAAGAGGCTCTAAGAAAAACCTAAAGCTGATTTGTCGTTTCTTAAGAACTTGTTGTTGAGATATATGCCTCCCTGTTGCTATTGTCGGAGTAATTAGGTTCACATCATGAGGTCAGGTCGCACAAGGGGGCCAGTGTAACTTTCTATCCAAGCTTAACTACAAAAGAGGGATAAATCTGCATGGAAAATTCAAACCCAGTTCCCAAAAGGATAACTCGCAGGTAAATGTTATGGACCGGTAGGATCTGTCGGTCGTAAATGGGCCAGCATCAAGTCCGGGGGGTGCTTTAAGTGCCGTGGGTCAAATCTACAATCAAACGTCCGCGGGGGGGGGGAGGGCGGTGGGACCCATTTTTCTCAGCCTTGCATATTGGACTATTGTAAACAGAAAGACAATGCCCAACCTGAAGATCAATGTGATGCTGAAGTGCCTTTATCTACGCCTGCACTCAAAAACATGTGGCTATCTATAGTCCAGGAAATGTGTGAAGATGTTATATCTCACAGGGACGAACTGAGAGAAAGTGGAAGACAATTTGCAGCCTTTATGCCTTTAACCTCAAATGCATCTGTGGTAACAAATTCCCCATGTGAAGAGGGGGACTCCCATGTAGTTGTAGTTAAAGCTCAAGTCCCCAATGCCTTAAAAGCTGGTCAGGCTGGTAAGGTAATTTTGCTCTCTACCCAAACTACGTTGCAGCCCAGAATGAACTGTGCACTCCAGGTGGAAGACAATCCTTGGGCCATATCTGAATGTAATAGGCTCTCAAATGACAGTGATGCCTCAGTTATCTGTTTGGGTGAACTTCAAGCTAACTAAAGCTCCTTTATCTCTCGGTCACCTAAGAACGGGACCGAGAGAGTATCTGAGAGTCTAGGATCATCTATAGCAGAACTATCGAACAATAAGAGTGTTCTTAATCTATTTAGTTGTGGGTTATGTCTTGGTGAACAGGTACTGGATGCACATCTAATTTTAGTCCCTTTAAAGAGTACACCCATAAATAGTGAACATGGCTTACAGAATATTGCCCAAATAAATAATTTGCTGAAATCTGCAGACCTCTATTTCCTAGATGAATATGACGTTTCACCTATACCTGATGAGTGTTCTGCTATGCAAAAAAGAGCAGATAATAATGGAGTGTGGCAACATTTGTTAAATACAATGAATGTAATAACAACTGCACTAAAGTTTCATTCAAATAAGCTTGATATGCAGGTGGAACTTCTAAATACTTTAGCAGTTTATGTGGCGGCATTGATACAAAATAAAACAAAATTGACAGATTTGGTGGTAAAGGCTCAGACTGAGGTCAACAATCAAGTAATTAGATGCTGTGTTCTCACATTTCAGATAAGGTATCCGACCTCCCGACAATAGTAGGATCACTTGTTGATGAAGTTAAAAAAACAGTTGGGAATTCGTATTGGGAACGCACCCCCATTTTTTATAACAACCCGGAAGTCAGTGTAACTAATGTGAACATGAAGCAGCAACCACCCCAGGGAGATGTGACCCGCGATAATATTAGGGTGCCAGTGGAGCAAGAGGTTTGTCTGGGCTTAGCTACACGAATCGATGAATGTCATGCTCCTTAGAGAAATGAGAAAACCGAGACAATCCAGGTTGTTAATTCCTTATTTTCAAGCTCAGGAGATAGCTTCAGTGATGCTCCCAAACTATCTAAAAGGGCAAGGAAAAGGTTGGGGAGGGCTCAGAATAAGGCCAAGAAGTCAGTTTTTCCAGAAGCCACAGTAATAAAATCCAGAGGTTGTTATCCCATGTTTAATGAAGCTAATCAGGGATGCCCAGATAAGGACTCCGCCCAAGAAGGTTCGGAATTTCCTTCTGATTTATTGAAGCATTTGAACCCCGATTTGAGGTGTGAGGTTCAGGCATCTGTCAATGGTAGAAAAAAATACGTTCTTGCTGCCACCAGTACTATGATGACTGATACAGGAGGCATTAACAATGGAGATGTAAGTAGGTATGACAGCAAGCCCCAGATTTTGAGTGAGTGTAAGCCGACCCTGGGGTTTGCAAGTAGAGACAGAATTTGTCATCCTTATCCAGAGATAAATTGCAAATATACAAAGAGACAATGGTCACTCCCAAGACCAGGTAGTACATGTATCACACATGTTAAGTCCAGTCGATATGATAAAGCCCAGTGCCATCCAGAGTTTAACATCCTTAAAAGAATTTAAAATATCAATCTAGCTAAAGATAGCAAATCAGGCCCTTCATGCACAATACAGGATAATAGTGCTAATAACCAGGCAAAATGAGTACTGCATCCCCTGTATGAATCTCAGGGGTACTCATGACCGTCTTAATCAGAGTTTAATATTGAAAATAATCTCAACCATTACTTATTTATCATTTATTAAAACCACTGATCTGTTATCTGTGCAGTACAAACAAATACAATCTAACTATCTTCATGAGTCCACTATAACAACTTGGATCTCTAGTGAAATTGTGACTAAAATCTTAGGCTCAAGCATGTATTTTATGGAATGTGGTATTAAGGTTGAGAATTGGATGCCCTTAGAATAGCCCCCGATCTTAGAGGTATTGGCCCCTAAGGTGGAAAATGAAAGAATAAAGGCCAAAAGTAATAAGCTAAATCCAGTACTTAGAAGTGCAACAGGTCCAACTGATAATCAATCTTGCAGTACAGGCCTGTTAATTACTAATTCTCAATCTGGGGGCCGTATCTGTGAATAGTTAGCTAAAAATAATGCGCGAGTGGAGGATTGGTCCTGGCTTCCAGCTACTCTTGCGAATGCGCTTTGAGGAGATGGAAATTGAACGTTATTAGCTCCAGATGATAAAGCTGTACAATTATGCATGGGCTGATCCATCCTCAGTTTGACCCAGATGCAATATTATTTCTAAATTCTTTTACCATTCTATTATTCCAAGAAACATGGCGAGAACATGCGGCACCTCTGCTTGGGTTTAATGAGTATAGTCTCCCGGTAGTGCGTACCAATAAATCAGGTTGTGCAAAGTGTGGGCTCTTGTGCTACATTGCGGCTGACCTAATCTTAGTAGTTGAAGTGGTTTACTTCGATCTGGACAATGCCTTGTGTTACACAGAATTTAATCTAATTATACTTAATGTATATCTAAGTGCCAGGGAAAATAAAACTACGTAGCTGTATGCCTTGCAGGATATCCTAAGTACATTAATATTCCGGCATTCTGAAGTAGGTTTTATAGTCTCTGGTGATTTTTATCTGCTCCTGCTTTCCTTTTATTCTGTAAATGGTAGGACTAATGGAAATGCAAACGAGTATTATGATATAATGTTCCAGGCTGGGTTTAATTAGTCAAAAGAAAAACCTAGGCTCATTCCATCGTTTAAAAATTCTTAACAAGTGTCAATTATTGACTACACGTTTATTCCAGAAAATTTAAAGCTCAAAATTGTTTGAATATACGGTAATCCCTCGACTCGAAAGCGATCATCATCCTCACATAGTAACATTGAATTCTTTTGTGAAGTGTAACCCTAGATTTAACAAGCTTCCTAACATGGCTCACTCTTCATATAATCTGAAGTGGTTAGTTTGGTATATGGACAAAGAGGAGGAAATAACACGAGCTGCTTAAACATTAATAAATGAAGCTGATCAGTGCGCCTTGGGGGCTGTCAATATGATTATAAATGGAACTACATAACAACATCCCTGGTGGGAGAATAACCAGTTCAAAAGCATACAAAACCTCGGGTGGCCTCCCATTTGGGTTGCAAAGCGAGGGTTCTCGCAACTAATTCTCCTGATGTCCAAGGCGTACTGCTGGAATGACCCAACGCTGTAAAATTGGCCTTGATTAATGTATATTCAAGACCCGTGGACATAGCAAAGGTTTCCAGCACTATAGAAGAATTGGCAATGTTTCTGGGCACCATCCCCCAAGGCACCCCGTACATAGTGGGGGGAGATTTTAATTGCCAATTTGAACCTCTCCCATTATTTCTAGAAGGTGCGTCCAGTGAAGAGGATGACCAATGGGGAATCCCTAAACTGGCGGGCTCGCCAGTGAAGTCTTGGTCTCCACTGGCAACACAAATTATGCGCCTAACTCTAGCTAATCCCTTAAGGACATGTAACAGCCGGCTAAATGGAGATATCCCTCCCAAAGCAACTTTTAATAAACTGAGGCATAGCTCTCGATTGGATTATATGCTAGTGGAACTGTCTGAATGGTCTAGACTCATTGATTTTAGGGTAAGCCCACGAGATGACAGCGACCACAATGCGCTGATCCTAAAGATCTCGGTCCCTGGTGTCACTTTGTCTATTCAGGGGGGTGATAATCTCTTAGATCCGAACATGATTTTAGCTAGTAACTGGCGCAGAGTCCGATGGTCCAAAATTATGGGAAACCCTAGGGATATCCAGAGGTTATATGCAAAGACTGTACCACTTCTGGAAAAAGTCGACAACCTTTTACACCAATCTCCGTCTGAGGAGAACTTCAGAGAAATTGGGGTAATTCATCTCGAGCTGTGTGGCACACTGGCAGAAGTTTTGAACCCAGTGCGAAGGGCAAAGAATGGAAGAAAGAAAGGGATGTGTGCTTCATGGTATAATTCTGCCTGTAGGAAGGCCAAGGCCGACTTATTGGAGGCCATGAAGCAGCAGGATAACATCTTAATGGTCAGAATAAGGAGGTCGGAGTATAAACTCCTCATTTGCAATGCTAAAATTGAATGGGATAGCGACAACTGGAAGGATATGACGGACGCGCTCAAGTTTCGAGACGCCCGGAAATTCTGGCAGATTGTCAAAAATGGTTCAGCTGATCCCACTCCGGCTGTGGAGGCTAATATCGCATCAAAAGTCTGGGAGGACCATTTCAGGTCCCTGTATGCCCAACCTAATGTATTCTCATAATCAATCTTTATTTCGGCCGTATGGCCATAAAAGATATACAGTAAAAACATATACAACCATTATAAAATCATCATGGTAAACAATCAATACATACTTATACAATGTGAAATCGTTCCATTCTAGGAATTTCATAGTAATAAAATTGCATTTAAAATTGTAGACTTAAAATTAGGTGGGAGCCTGCGACTTCAGAATACGGGTGCGAGTGTGCCAGACATTGGTAAGAAATTTTGCTAGTGCAAACACAATTGGGCTTGAAACATCGGTTTTTAAGATTCTGTACATCGGGAGATACTCCCTACAACCAAGGTTTCTAATAAGTGGGAGGAGTCAATATTTCCTCGCTGCCTTGTAATTTGGGCAAAACAGGACCACATGTAGATCGCTTTCCTCAGCACCAGTGCATGCCGGGCACTGCTTGGTGGAGGGCGGTGTTGACCAGGAGCTGGTAAAAGATCGCAGAGGCAATGTGCCATATCTCCATTGGAGAAACAGCTTCCTGGCCAGCACAGGGTACATAGCGTCCAAAACCCTCTCCAGCCTATATGAGTCCTTGCTTTTCGCAAATACAGATGTAAGTGACCCCTCACCCTGGGAATCCAAGGCCATGGCTAGTTTCTGTTCGTGGTAGACATTGGCCAAAGCTCTCCGTGAGATATTTAATGAGGCATTAGCAGAATCGGACCAGAGATCAGGGAACCCCAGTCTCGCACAGGATTTTTGTATATATTTTATCCAGGGGATCTGTAACGCTTTGGGATGGGTCAAAAGCTCCCTCAATTCCGCCCTATAGGCAGAAAGTTATTTGCTACTCCATAGCCTTCGCCAGAAGACTATGGGTCTGAGACCTAGTTCATCAGCTATTGGTCTCAGACCCAGATCCATCCTCAGGGGAAGGAGCGGGGTGCTGGGCGGAAGTGCAGCTATCTGTCTAATAAAGTTGTTCTCAGTTATAGACAGACTACGGGAAAATATATGGCCCCACAATTCCGCCCCATACATGGTGGCACCCCTAGCCTGTGCCTTATAGATCTGGATGAGCGGCCCCAACGGACGGTATGTGGAGCCCTTCATCATCCGAGCGATACCCCCTGTAATCTGTACAAGTTTGAGGTTGGCCCTAGTCTGGTGTGGTCCCCAAGACATGGTTTCATTAAGGGTTACACCAAGATATTCGAAGGTGGAAACTCTCTCTAGCCGTGACCCTCCCAATAATGGGTTCGGACGCAGTTTTTGACTTGGGTTCAGGACCATAAACTTGGTTTTTGCAGCGTTAATTTCTAGGCCCCTGTCAGTGCAAAAAGCCACAAATGAGTCAAGGATCCTCTGTATCCCCATAGGGGTTTTGGACAGCAGCAGGGTGTCGTCTGCAAACATGATTGCAGGCACCCTGCCGCCGTTCAGCTTTGGGGCGTCAGTATATTTAGTGGCATTTAGGTGGGCGATTACCCCGTTGACAAAGAGGCAGAACAGAGTCGGCGCCAGCACACAACCCTGTCTAACCCCCCTGTCAACGGGGAATCTGTCCGTCAGTGCCCCAAGTTTCCCGCACCTTACTCGAGCATAGTTATTATGGTGCAATCTCTGTAGGATTATCAGGATATCCGGGGGGACGCCCATCTCGGCCAGAACACTCCAAAGTTTCCCTCGGGGCACCAGGTCGAAGGCGGCCCTCAGATCCACAAATATTGTGTATAAGCTGCCGCCTTCGAATATCGCTGCCCTCCAATAGATGATATTCAATCGAAAGACCTGATCCACTGTAGAAACTCCCTTCCTAAAGCCCGCCTGGTACGGACTAAGGACACCCATCTCTTCTACCCAGTCCTAAAGCCGGTTCAACAGTATCCTTCCGAAGAGCTTCTGTGACACATCAATCAGACTGATTGGTCTGTAGTTGGCTGGGAGGAGGGGGGAGCCCTTTTTGAATATGGGAACCACCTCCGCCCCCAGCCAAGTACTCGGGATTTCCATGCCGCTCAGAACTCCATTAAACAGAACAGCAAGGTAGGGGGCCCAGACGTCGGGCTCCTGTTTAAACAGGTCCCCGGGTAGGCCATCCAAGCCTGGCGCCTTTCCCGATGTAAGTCTTGCTATTGCAGCCTTAACCTCCCCCACTGTTATTAGATCCCCCTCATAATCAGGCCAACCAATACCGGTGTCATTTGTGGTTTCTCCCAGCTCTGAGCTATAAAGGGATTGAAAGTGTACCTGCCACACCCCTGCTGCGATGTTAGGCTCAATTGCAGAGTGGAGACTCCCCGACCCCCCGTTTACTACTCTCCAGAACATTCGGTGATCTCTTACTGCGAGGGAATTAGTAAGCTCCTCCCATTGGTTCTCCTCCCATTCAGTTTTGGCATGGGCAATTAGTTTTTTGTATGCCCGTCTGCTTTCTCTTAACTTCTCACCACCTAGGCGCTCCTTGATGTTTCTAAGAAGTTCTCCCTTTGCCTTTCTGCAGGCTGTATTATACCATGGGGATTTATATTGCTGCCCTCTCCTTGAATTCTGTACATTACTAAAAAGGTTGGGGGCAGCACCCTTTATGAGGTCCTCGTGGGCCTGGTATAATTTATCATGGGAATCTTTATTGCCCACCCCAATGGCTAGATCTCCCACAGTCTCCAAAATAGGGATTAGCCCTGCATAAAGCCTCGGGAGTTTCTCCTGGCTCGAGGCCAGTTTTTCCCACCTGATTCTTCTCCTGTTGTTGCCCAGTAGAAGTTCAGGTTTGTTCTCCTCCCCAGGTGTTATAGAGGTTTGAGCGCCGGGGTGAATGAAATCAAGTTCAAGGGCATTGTGATCGCTGTCTAGTCTTTCGGTAACCCTAAAATCCTGAATAGCTGGCCAGTTCGTTATCTGTACCAAGACATAGTCCAAGCGAGATTCTCTTCCCGCTCTGTTATAGGTGGTTCTGCTAGGTACATCGGAATTAATGCGCCCGTTACAGGCTCTAATTCCAAATTTTAGGGTGAGAGCTGTGATCTGCAATGCTACGGGAGTCCATGCCTTTGGGGGAGGAGCTTCTACCGAAGGTACTGACCACCTGACCTCTTCTTCCATTGAGAAGCCTTCTAGAAGGCCGGGCAGTGGCTCAAAATGGGAGTTTAAATCCCCTCCCACTACATAAGGTAGATCTCTTGGTAATTCAGCTAAGTAATCTGAAAGTTCATCTATGGTGGGCGATTCCCTAGCAACTCCCACTGGCCTGGAGTAGATGTTTATCAAGGCAAGTTTCGCTTGATTCGGCCAGGTCAGTAGAACCACCAGGATATCGTCAGATGGCACCGGTAAACGTAAAGCCTCGCAGCCTAGGTGGGATGCCACCCAGGTAGTGAGTCCACCTGAAGGGCGGCCTTTGCCCTCCCACCTGGCCGGGACGGAAAATGACTGGTAGCCCTGGTGCCTATGTTCTTCCCTTGCCCAGGTCTCCTGGAACATACAAACGTCCCCAGTCTCAATGTAAGTTACCCAGTCTTGAGTGACCAGCTTATTAGCTAGTCCGGCCATATTCCACCAGATTAGTCTCAAGTGCTCAGTAGGAGGGGTTGCAGGGTTGGGGTTGTGGGGGAGACAATGCCAGATACTACACCAACTGCTGCATCGAGAACGTTATCAGCGATAAATCCAGTTGGCTCAGGGAGATCACAGGGACCATTGTCCGAGGTCACAGAGTTGTTTGAGAACAGTCAATCAACCCCATCCAGCCCGCTCAAACAGTTAAAACGGTTGTAGTGGAAATAGGGTGTATCAGGTGGTTGGTAAACTGGGCGTACAACATATTCCTTATGTCTGGGTCTCCGTTCCACCCTTGTCCAATTGCCTTGTGGCGGGTCATAATGCATACGGATGGGTGGAAAGAAGAAGGAGACTGGCAGAGTCTGTATGGTGGAGTCCAATGATCTGTTTGCCCCGGCGCAGATGTGTAAGACAGTACCGGGGTCTCGGAAAGTCACCATAATGCAGTCCCTTATTATTGTTTTCCTCGTCTTCCCCAGCCATGGCACCCTTCTGACCATGATGATCTCATTATTAAAATGAGGTGGTAAGGGTCTGTTCCAATTCAGCCATTTGATGACTTTCCTCTTGAGAGATTGGAAATTTTCATTTTTACCCATTTCAAGAGGGGGGGCACCCGCCAACACCACCATAAGACTATTAGCTTCCGGTGGCAAGTCCGGTCTCCGTGGTCTCGGAGCGGGCTTGCCAGGGGGAGGAGAAGAAATACTAGCGTTGGCCAGGTCCCCGGGATTTGTGGCTGGTACTGAACTGTGGTGAGCTAGGGCTACTAACTGGGGAGGAATGATGTTTGAAATATTGGGTGGAATTGTGACTGGATTAGCCATGAGTGGCTGCAAAGGGGGAACAGCAACGGCGCCCTGTAGGGCTCCTGCATTAGAGGGAGGATTTTGTATATTGGGGAGGGTTCCTGTAGATGGATTGGGTCCGATTGTTCTAGTCTGCTTGCTAGCCGTGGTATTCAGACAGGTTAGGGTTAACTCTAGAATGGTAAGCCTGATCTCTACTTTTTTCAGACTCTCGCTGATAGGCAGCAGTAGTGATCTGAGTAGGAATTCTAAGTTCCCCAGAGATGTAGCAGGGGGTGCTGTGTTAAGCGGGTTGGCCCCTGGATCACTGTTGGCAGCAACGGTAATAGTGTTCATGCCCTTAGGGGGAGTGGCAGTGTGCACATTCTCTCTGGACCTATCGGGGATGAATACGGGCTTGTGATTTTTACCAAAGTCTGAGTGGGGTATCTTGGTTTTTCCTTGCCCCCCCCTGCGCTTGTTGAGTGGAGGGCCATGCACCTCCGCCACAACAATTTGCTTGGCCTTGTTTTTCTTGGCTTTGGCTACGGGGGTGTTTGGGTAACCAAATCAACAGACATACTGGTGGGAATTGGGAGTGGGGTAGCCTCCGTAGTCTGCTCGGGCAACGTGCCGGTATTAAGAATGCTATCCCGTAATAGTAGGGGGACCCCTTCTTGGGTTAATAGATCCTGACTGCCGTTAAGGATGCTTTCCTCTTGGGAGATGGGATAAGGAATTATCTCGCTAAGAGGTCTGTTTTTCATAGTTTCTATGGAGCGGCGACGCTCTACCCTGCGCTTCTCTAAGGAGCTTTCCTTTCCCCCTTCACCCTTAGCCGATTTGAAGTAGTTGTCCAAAGTCCCAGTGTTGCCACCCCCCGCCCTTACTGGAGTTTCGCATAGGGCTGGTGAGGGCATGACCGTATCCTATTCTGTAGTCCAACTGCAATCAAGAAGGTGTAGGCGAAAGAGGGTGGGCCCAGCCCAGCCTCCTTCGGCCCCTGACGGCCACAGACGGTCCCGCCCTTGTCCCGGCTTAGCCCGGCGGCCGCCCGCGCGCGTCCCGCGATGCGCGTCTGAGGAAGTAAAGATGTAGTTGGTTAGGACTAGGAGGCGTGGCCAGCCGGGAAGAGTCTCCAGGTGCGGCGTCTCAGCAGCCGCTTGGAAACCTGGGACTCGCAGTCCCGCTGCGCCGCTGTTGGTGGTGACTCTGCCTCTTTCCGCCCTCGTGAAAGCCCGCACTGCAAGCTCCCTTGGTGAGTCCTTGATGCACAAGTAAGTCTCAGGTATCCCTTAGCCTCGAGCGTCTCCCGCGAAGCGGGGGCCGCGAGGCGCGGTTTTATCGGCCCAGGAAAGGAAGGCGCACAGAGAGGGAGGCGCGGCCAGCCGGGAAGAGTCTCCAGGTGCGGCGTCTCAGCAGCCGCTTGGAAACCTGGGACTCGCTAGAGATCTATAGAGCACAGGCACGGGGCGGCTATATATGGAAGTGAACTCTGGGGCCACACGTGTAATCACGATTTGGTGGCTACAGAGAATAAATTTATTAGACAACTCCTATCACTTCCTCCTAGCACTCCCCTGATGCCAATGAGACTCGACCTGGGTTTGAGACCCCTTGACGAAGATTTGGGACTACGGCCTCTATTATTCTGGCGTAGGATATGGTCTGTACCAGAGTTAGCCAATTACAGACTAGAACTGCAGGAGATCCTTACCCTACCAAATGTCGGGAAAATTCTCTGGTTTAGTCATATAAAGAAAGAATTAGGGAAACTAGGGTTATCTAACCTTTGGTCTGACCCACTTTCAGCATGCCCTAGGATCACACGGAGGCAGTTTATTACCCAGTATCAAGATAGCAAACTTGCTACACACATACACGGAAGAAGCTTAGGCACCCTAACGACAGCCTTTTTTATAACTAAGGACACCTACAGGTTTGAAACTATATTAGATGCCATATCTCCAATAATGATTAGGAAGTTGTATCTCCAATGGAGGTATGGCAGTTTGCCGGTACGGGCTTACACTAGTAAATGGGCCGAATTTTCCCCGACCCATTGCCCAGGGTGTAAATATGAAAATGAAACTGACTTACACCTATTGTTCTATTGTAAATCCTATGCACAATAAAGAAAAAAATGGATTGTCCCATTATGTAAGAACTTGGGGTTTTCCAACTGTTCACATGCATACAGGGTTTTTAAGACTGACCCTTCTGGCTATATAGTTTTTGCACTAGCTAAGTACCTGGGGTCAGTTTGGTATAAGAAAAGGTTCCTTCTAGCTAGGGATGTAAGCTAAATGTTACCTTTAATGTACTGACATCGATAATAGTAGTATGTTTAATGGTCTGTCCTAAATTTGTTATATTGTCTTAACACGCTTTATAATATTATAAATGTTATCTGTTGTTTCATTTGCAATGTTATTTGTATCTTTTATGGCCTAATTGGCCGAAATAAAGATTATGAAACGAAACGAAATATACCTTAGTTCATTACGATAGTCCCAGAAGACCAGGATGGGTGTTCCGACCCGACCTCTTCTGGCCTCTGAGGGCCACAGAGGGCCCGCCCTTTGCCCGGGCTTAGCCCGGCGTACCGCTCGCGTCCCGCGAGGGAGGACTGTCAGTAATTGTATGCGCCACCTGGCGCTGTGGTGTGGACACGTGGTTCCCGTGGGCTGCTGGGGATTGCAGTCCCCTGTCCTGCACTCCACGCAGCGGCCGGCGCTTCCCCAGATGGAAATGGGAGCGGGCAGCGGGAGGCAGGCGGCGACCCCAGCAAGTGAAAGGGCAACTCTCCACCCGGGCTCCCCAACAGGCAAGTTCAAGAAACGCTCCCCCCGCTCAGCAGGACTGTCGGTAATTTTATGCACCTCCTGGCGCTGTGGTGTGGACACGTGGTTCCTGTGGGCTGCTGGGGATTGCAGTCCCCTGTCCTGCACTCCACGCGGCGGCCGGCGCTTCCCCAGATGGAAATGGGAGCGGGCAGCGGGAGGCAGGCAGCGACCCCAGCAAGTGAAAGGGCAACTCTCCACCCGGGCTCCCCAACAGGCAAGTTCAAGAAACGCTCCCCCCGCTCAGCAGGACTGTCGGTAATTTTATGCGCCTCCTGGCGCTGTGGTGTGGACACGTGGTTCCCGTGGGCTGCTGGGGATTGCAGTCCCCTGTCCTGCACTTCACGCGGCGGCCGGCGCTTCCCCAGATGGAAATGGGAGCAGGCAGCGGTAGGCAGGCGGCGACCCCAGCAAGTGAAAGGGCAACTCTCCACCCGGGCTCCCCAACAGGCAAGTTCAAGAAACGCTTGTATGATGCTCGATAAACATAATTGGTTTTCTAGTATAATTATGAATGTGTCGGTAAATTGTTAATAATATTTGTGGTACAGCTTTTATATATACTTTTCGATTGTGAAGATGTTTTAATTGCAATGATTTTTGTAAATCAAGCATTATTTTTCGTACACTCAGTAACGGAAGCTCCCAGGCGCCAAGTATCCCCCAAAGGATATCCCTATCCATAGAGTCAAAAGCTGTCCTGAAGTCTACAAAACAACAGCACAGCCTTTGATTTACCTTCAATGACTTCTGGATAATGGCCCATAAAGCAAAACAATGGTCTATAGTGGAGTGACCCTCCCGGAAACCCCCCTGTTTTATTGTTATTCTCTTAGATTTGAGGGCCTGGTCTTCTAGTTTGGATAAAATAATCTTAGAGAATATCTTTACTGAAATAGCCAGGAGGCTAATAAGCTAATAAGCCTATAATGTTTGGAGTCTGTGCCACTCCCTTTAAAAAAAAAAAAAAATAGGCTTTACAATAGAACCCTTCTAAGAAGAAGGGTAAAAATCCAACTAAACAGGGAGGAAGAAACTGTGGCCCACCAAACACTATTTGTCTTGATGATTACTGTTGGGATATTATCAGATCCAGCAGCACGGGTGAGCTTTACTCTCTCAATGACAGTTTTTACCTCCTTAACTGCAAACCAAGTGTTGGGGAGTTTTAGCCTAGGAAATGTCTGAGTCTATCTGAACGAGACCAACCCCTAAACAGGGTTTGTCAAATATGTAACCCATTGCTCTTCCGGGAGCACACAAACAAGGTTACCCCTATTGTAGGCACTAAAATTGCTAAATGTAGGCCGAAACTTTTGCTGATCTTTGGAAAGGATAATTCCCTAGATCTCCTCCCACATATTGAGGTAGAAGACAGCTTTTTTTACCTGCACAAGAGATTTATATTCTAGTTTGAGCTAAGCCAGCTCCTAGGAGGCAAGAGAGTCTGGCTGGCACCTACCACTCCTGGCTCTCCGTCTCACCAATCACTTCAGCTCTTGGCAGGTGGACTCAAACCATTCTCCCCTATTGGGACGAGGGTCTGTGCGCATACCCTTCTCCCTTATGTTTACTGTGATAAAACTCAAAATGTGGCATACAATTTTATTGTACCACACAATGATATCATCAACATAGTTTGGGGGATATCAATCTTCTCCTCTAGTTGGAGGGCGACTAACGGTTGGAGATGACTAGAGTCCAAGCGTGTTTCGAGCCTATGTGGATAGGACATTCCTAGAGGCAATGCCCTGTCAGCGGACCTTTGAAAACCTAAGGAGTTAGGCCCATGTGGACACGTGGTTAGGCTGGACCCTATTCAGATAAGAAAAACACAAAAATGCCTAAACCACCATTATTTTTAAACAAGATTCGATAGGCCAAAAACACCAATTGTCTAATTTGACCAGGTATTTTTATTTATACCAACTATTTGTGTCTATTTTTTAAATTTTTATGAGAACATTTTTTTCAACAAATAAGAAAACTGTACATCCATATATTTACACTATTATACAATACAATTTACAAACAAATAATGACAATACAAAAAGCATTAAATGAAATAAATACTAACATCCTACATAAAACACAAGACTGTTAAACAAGACCATACATCATATAATGATGTGCCTTGAAATTTGACACTTCAATCAATTCAAAACTAAAGGAGTTTAGTCAATAAATGACAACTATTTGGACCAGCAATTGCTGGTTTAATGTTTTGAATAACCAAAAGTCCTCCATTTTAAATGCCGATGCATTTCGATTCCAGGACACCAGTTCCTGGGATCTCTTCAGGGCGTTGTCATTGTATCTATGGAAGATGCAAAGAAAACAATAAAGTTTTATTCACAACATTCCAGACTCGTCCCTATTCTAATGAAACTCAGTTGTTGTGCATTATGTGAGGACCTACCAGATAGTTTCAAAAGAAGTGGGAGCTGCGGAATTCATTCTTGTGGTTACACAAGCCTTGTCTCGTGGCAGTGCAAACTTTTAAGACTTCCTTGCCTGTTTGGTGATCACCTCCGCATTACATGCAACACACCATTCTGTTAAGAGAAATGGCTGATATCGTTTCCATGCATTTGCTACTGTGTTACTTCTGGCTTTTGTGAAAATTAATCTCTAATATACCTTTTTTGGTCGCTATTTGCAGGATTTTAGCTGATTAAATTCATGAGCCTCCTAATTGTCAACCTCCGGATGTTTTGCTCCGGCGGAATTGTAGCTGTAAGAGTGGAGAATACTTTTGAAGATTTCTATTTCCAAAAGCATGAGGTTTGACCTATCTTATGTGCCCCCGGTCGTCGCATACCTTAAGTGTAGCGCGATGTCCTTTCCGTGCAATTCCCAAAGCGATGGTAGCGTTTCTGTTGGAATAACAGAAACGATTAGCACGCGCTGTTTTTTAATTAGCCCCAAATGTCTGCATTGTTGTTCGATGCAAACACACCTACCTCTCCCTCCGTTACTGCTGCTCACCTCACGATCGCATCAAGATGGCAGCCTTGTGAATTTTGGCTTGTTAAACGTATAGACTAGAACCGTTGCATTGTGGGGCATGTAGTCTATTTGATAATACACGTGATGGCCAAAGTTTGCCGTTTGTTAAACATATAGACTAAACCAGTTACATAGCGGGGCATGTAGTCTATTGTTGGTAATACACGTAATGGCCAAAGTTTACCGTTTATGGAGCGTTAGAGCAGTAATTGCGTTCCCGGCTCCATTATCATATAGTACATGGGGGGAGAGGCTGAAGCACCATTGATGAATAATTAAAATTGCGGGGCATGTAGACAAATGTTCTCAATGCGTTAGCCGGCACACCTTGTGGCCAGATTTATTATACATAAGAAACTGTGGCATTCATTTACAAGTTCGACTACAGGGGCATACAAAGCTATGGAAGCCGAAGCATTTTCCAAGGACAAATAGTCAAGGCACTTCATGGACACCCTATTACCAAAGGGAGGGATATTAGCGGACCCCACCAAGGGCTGCTGCATAGTCTAGAGTCTCGCTATCTCAGACAGGCTATTCAGCCCTGTCTGTGTGCTATTGAATTTAAGAATCAAATATGCTTCTTTCCGTAGAAGCACTTTTTCAACATTTACTGCGTGATTAGATGATTTCAAAGTAAACAGAATTGACCACTTAAGGTTGTTTTCATCATGATTTTTCGCCACATAGTGTTCCACCATTGGTGCTGTCAAGACTCTCTTTTTATCCTTGATCTATGCTGGCTGATACGCAAATTGACCTGTTGGCATGTTTTCCCAATGTATATCATTCCACATGGGCATTGTATCACATAGATAACGTTCTTGGTCTTACAATTCGAGAATTCGAGATGTTTTCATTTGGTCCCTGCATGACAAAACTCGCTACCTTCCATGGTGCTGGAACAGGCCACGCAGTTCCCACACTTGTGGTGGCCCAGAACTGGTTTCAGATTCCACTGTGCCAGCAAATCACTTTTCTTTTTGGGTAATGAGACGTCAGCTCTCATAATCTGCTGCCCAAGATTTTGATTCTTTTTGTAGGCAAACATGGGGCGGGGGAAGGGGCATTCTAGATTTTCGAGAAAGTGCCAATTCTTCAGAATAACTTACTTGAGTTTGTACGTGTCAGGCCCAAATGTGGTGACACATACTAGTCTTTCCAATTCTGGCTTCTTTCTCACTTGGAGCAGACATTCGCGAGGAGTGAAGCGAGCTCTTTTGAACGAGTGTTTCAATAACTTTTTAGGGTAGCCTCTCTGTTTCATCATTACAGAAATTGTGGGCATGTGTCTCATAATCATTCACATCCGAACAATTTCTCCTTATGCGTAATAGTTGCCCGTAGGGAAGATTAGTTTTTAAGTTCCTAGGGTGGGCACTTTTGTGGTGTAAAATGGTGTTCCTGTCAGTGGTTTTCTTGTAGAGGGATGATTTCAGCTGTCCTGAGACGCATGTTATTTCGACATCCAGGAAAGTCATATGGGTGTTGCTATGTTCAATGGAAAATTTAATATCTCCATGCCTAGTGTTGAGCCATTCGTGGAACGCCGATAGATGAGCCTGGCTCCCCTGCCACAGGAGCCAAACATCATCTATATACCGATACCACTGAGTGATATAATGTCTGAATGGATTGTTAGTCTCCACAAATCTCTCTTCGTTTTGTGCCATAAAGAGCACTGCCATCTCTGGGGCATAAGGACACCCCATGGCAGTGCCCTTGACCTGCATGAAGTAGTCGCCATTGAAGGATACATAGTTCTTCTTGAGTGCAATCTCTGCCAATCTCAAGATGAATGAGGTGGGCACTCTGTGTGGCCTTTCTCTTTTGTCAAGATATAGTTCCATCACCTCCAACGCTTCCTCTTGCAGGATCTGCGTGTAGAGGGATGTAACGTCCATCGTGACAATTATCTGTAATTCTGGATCGAACTGTGTTCCCTCAACCTTCAACAAAAAGTCTGTTGTGTCTCTTAAATAAGATTTAACTTCAGACAAAAAAGTTTTCAAAAAGAAATCAACATATTGAGAAATAGGCTCCAAGCAGGAGTCACACCCCGAAACTATCGGGCGTCCCGGCGGGTCGTTGAGGTTCTTGTGAATCTTCGGCAGGAGGTACAACATAGGGGTTCTGGGCATTTTTTAGAAAGATAGTCATATTCTTTAGCACCCAGATACCCCTCCAATCTGCCTTGTTGTAATATCTCAGAAATAAGCCCTTGGATATCTCTGACAGGGTCCTCAGCTAGATGTCTGTGCCATGTTTCATTATTGACCTGTTTGGCCCCTTCTGCTAGATATTTCTCACGGGGCCAGATGACTACGGCACCGCCTTTATCGGCTTGTTTGATTACTATGGAGGTGTCTTCCTTAAGTGCCATTATTGCCGCACGTTGTTTTTGGCCCATGTTTTGTTGCACATAACTCTTGCCTTTCTCCAGTTTGCTAATGGCTGACAGAAGCACTTGCTCAAAAGCAAAAATTTCCTTGGGAATATTATGACTCGGGGCGAATTTGGATTTGTTTCCTAGGCCAGTGACTTCTGTATTTATTGTGGCTGGTTGATTGGCGAAAAAAGCTTTAAGCCTTATTTTTCGACAAAATTCTATGGCTTCTAGTTGCAGCCTGGTAAAGTCAGTCTTTTTACAAGGCACAAATTTGAGCCCCAGATTTAATACAGCTACCTAATCACTGGACAATGTCCTGGCAGATAGATTAACCACGGTCCTAGGGCCGCCTATGATTTGTAGAAGCGGTTCCTCGTCCGCATTTCCTATGGCGCTTTGTAGCGGACTTTTGTTTGTTGTACCTGGTCTAAAAAAGAAACTTGCTTCTTTTGGTTGTTTCTATTGTCTGACCCAGATGAGTCAGATGACGAAGTGTCCGAAAAGGTTGTAAACCTGTTTCTCGAACGGCCTTGGTAAGTTGATAGTGCTCTACGAGAATCTTGTTGGGTGTAGTAGTCTTCCTTCAAAAAAGGATAGACCTGTTCAATCTTGAATGTTTTTTTGTCCCTGTCATATTTGGAACTTTTGTCATTAATGTTGTCCTTAAAGACTCTGATATCTTTTTCTATTTTGTCCAGAAGTGCCTTGGCGTCAGTCACAACCTGACTGTTTTTAATTGCTTCCGTCAGCTCCTCAATTTCTTGTTCTTCCTTACGGCACAGGCTCTGTGCAGTTTCAATAGTGTGGACTATAAGGTCCCGGCTGCACTTGATGTTGATAAAGCTGAAGCCTTTTTTATACTCTGTGTCTTCAATAAAGATTACAGGAACATTTTTCACCAGTAAACCCCAAGGGATGGTGCCTCCCTTTAGGTGTTTCAGGAGAAAATGGCCATGTAACTCTGTTCTCACATGTTTTTTCTGTAGCCGGATCAATTTATCCGATTCATTTTGCTGCTTAGCAGTAGTACTGAGTGACACATTAGCGAACGGAGAAGAGTCGATCAAATTTTGAATATGATTTTCACTGAATGACAGTGTGTCCTTTTCTGCCATAATGCTGAGAGACCCCATGTCTCTCAGAGAAGCACTCTATCTTGCTTATTGAAAGCAAATACCGTGCCCTACAACCTCTCGCGGATAGCAATCCGCTCTAAACTTTGAAAACCTAAGGAGTTAGGCCCATGTGGACACGTGGTTAGGCTGGACCCTATTCAGATAAGAAAAACACAAAAATGCCTAAACCACCATTATTTTTAAACAAGATTCGATAGGCCAAGAACACAAATTGTCTAATTTGACATAGGTATTTTTATTTATACCAACTATTTGTATCTATTTTTTAAATTTTTATGAGAACATTTTTTTCAGCAAATAAGAAAACTGTACATCCATATATTTACACTATTATACAATACAATTTACAAACAAATAATGACAATACAAAAAGCATTAAATTAAATAAATACTAACATCCTACATAAAACACAAGACTGTTAAACAACAAGACCATACATCATATAATCATGTGCCTTGAAATTTGACACTTCAATCAATTCAAAACTAAAGGAGTTTAGTCAATAAATGACAACTATTTGGACCAGCAATTGCTGGTTTAATGTTTTGAATAACCAAAAGTCCTCCTTTTTAAATGCCGATGCGTTTCGATTCCAGGACACCAGTTCCTGGGATCTCTTCAGGGCGTTGTCATTGTATCTATGGAAGATGCAAAGAAAACAATAAAGTTGTATTCACAACATTCCAGACTCGTCTCTATCCTAATGAAACTCAGTTGTTGTGCATTATGTGAGGACCTACCAGATAGTTTCAAAAGAAGTGGGAGCTGCGGAATTCATGAATTCATTCTTGTGGTTACACAAGCCTTGTCTCGTGGAAGTGCAAACTTTTAAGTCTTCCTTGCCTGTTTGGTGATCACCTCCGCATTACATGCAACACACCATTCTGTTAAGAGAAATGGCTGATATTGTTTCCATGCATTTGCTACTGTGTTACTTCTGGCTTTTGTGAAAATTAATCTCTAACATACCTTTTTTGGCCTCTATTAGCAGGGTTTTAGCTGATTAAATTCATGAGCCTCTTAATTGTCAAACTCCGGATGTTTTGCTCTGGCGGAATTGCAGCTGTAAGAGTGGAGAATACTTTTGTTGGTTTCTATTTCCAAAAGCATGAGGTTTGACCTATCTTATGTGCCCCTGGTCGTCGCGTACCTTAAGTGTAGCGCGATGTCTTTTCCGTGCAATTCCCAAAGCTATGGTAGCATTTCTGTTGGAATAACAGAATTGGTTAGCACGCGCTGTTTTTTAATTAGCCCCAAATGTCTGCATTGCTGTTCGATGCAAATGCACCTACCTCTCCCTCCGTTACTGCTGCTCACCACACGATCGCATCAAGATGGCAGCCATGTGAATTTTGGCTTGTTAAATGTATAGACTAGAACAGTTGCATTGTGGGGCATGTTGTCTATTTGATAATACACGTGATGGCCAAAGTTTGCCGTTTGTTAAACATATAGACTAAACCAGTTACATAGCGGGGCATGTAGTCTGCGGACCTTGGCTCGAAGAAGTCAAGAACTGAAGTAGTTGCCCAATGGTCACTACCCTCATACTGTGCCACCTCATAAATCTGAAAAAGATTGAAATGCCAAAAGAATGTAAATATATAGTCAATAGGGCCTTAGGCCTGCCGGGAAGTTGCTGCTGCTGACGATAATCATTTTTAATTCAACGGTTTAAATAAATCAGACCATGATTTGCCAACCATTGACTCAGAACTTTGGCCTCCTTTTTGATGACACCAGGAGGAAACTACCCTGGGAGAATGTTATAAGATTTAAGACTTCCTCCAGCTGCAGGTCCAGCTGTTCAGGGAAAAGACAAGCATTGACATCTCCGGCCATTATTATGACTGCTTCCGGGTATTTTGCTAAGAGATGCTGGAAAGAAGATTCAAATAGTTCCAGCCACCCTTTCATCTGTAGATGATCTTCTTTATGGATATAGACATTTATAAGAAGGAAGTATCTAAGAATGTTATTACTCAAGCTCAATTCAACCACTGAGAATTGCATGCCTCTTGACACATTTATAACCTCCACTGACCTCTTAATCACCTTAGTGAAAACTAGTGACAGGACACCTGCAGATGTTCTCCCCTTACCCCGGCTCCGGCCTTTGCTATTCAGTACCATAAAACTTTCTACTGTCTGGTCCTCCTCTCAGCCAGGACTCCTGAAGGAATATTAGAGGTTAGGGTTATAGCTTTTCTTCCAGTTCACCACTGTTCCTGAGACGTTTGAACCCGTGGATATTCCAGCTCAGGATTCTCAGATTTAGAGAGGACCCCTCATCAAGGAAATTTCTGAACCTCTGCAGCAACACCCATTATTCCTTTCCAAGAATTCTGCGATAACATAGCAATCTATTTTCAAGAGAAAGTCCTGCAGATCTTCCATGAGTTTGCTCCTTCTATTGACAAGGTATCATTCAGTGAGGAAATCACGGATGACAGGGTTGAACTGAGTATGGTGAAACACCCACAGGTCATCAGGCAGAAAGCTTTGTCTTCCTTTTTCCCTATCTCAAGTCAACAAATTAAAGATCTCCTCCTTGGCCTTAAATACAGAGCGCCCTCCGATCTTTGCATGCCTTCCTTTCTTAAACTTTATAAAAAATGAAGACCTGGTCTCAAATTCAAGTGGCTGCTATTTATTTCAAAGCAGACTTGTAACCTCGATTAATTAATTCAGAGGCTCAGACCAACTTGATCATATCATTGCATTACATTTAATTTGTTCAAAATTACAGTTTTACAATGCGTCAGATATTTGAAAAAACACTAACAACACAACTTATAAACAAAATTAAAATATACACTGTGAAGTTTAGACATTCAATTACTGTGACAAAAATTAACAACAGTTATTGCTACTTCGTTAACCATTTAGAGCAATTGCGCACATTAGTACACCAGAGAAATTTGCATATTAGTGGTCCTAATACTGCCTTATTTACTAATTTTTAGGACCAATCTCCACTTGGGCTATTTATTTTGTGCTTAAGCTGGATCTAGTCATTGTAGACTGTACTCGGTGCTTAGCCTTTGGTGGGTGTACGGAATTAATTCCAAAAAAAGTGCCGACGCGTTTCTAAACCCGGTCACTGATTCAGGGTTTTTCTTCAGGGCACAACTGGGTACCTAACGATAAATAATAAACAAAATCTTTTAGGGGCCTCTCTTATTCTCTTATCATTCGTTATTATTTTGCTTAACCAACAAATGTTTACCTTAATGTGTTCCGAAATTCCTGTATTCGGATTAAAGTTTTGGCGCTGTCTATATCCCGCTATTCAGATCTGCAATGGGGCAAAGAGGCAAGGTAATATCACTTGTCACTCCATTTAAAATGTGCACTTCCTCTTGTGCATGCTTGTCGTTATACTCGCTAGCTTCTAAGGTTGTGGAGACAAGTTCGCTCAAGCTGTTGGCCACACCACTTTTCTCTTTGTTGGGAGTGTTCTGTCAATCTGTAGTAATCGTTGATATAAAACGATGTCAGTGTTAATCTGAAGCGATACCATGTTTTTACTTTTGATCTGAAAGGGTTATTTTGGTACACGAAGCGTTCCTCATACAGGGCCATGAAGAGGGCCGCCATCTCTGGGGCATAGGGACACCCCATGGCGGTCCCCTTCACCTGCATGTAGAACTCGTGCATGAACCTGAAGTAATTCTTTTTGAGTGCGATTCGGGCTAAATCAATTATACATTTGGTGGGAACTCTTTGTGGCTTGGGTCTGGTTTCAAGGAAAAACTCTATAGCCTCTAGTCCCTCATCTTGAGGGATTTGGGTATAGAGGGAGGTGACATCGAAGGATACCATTAGATTATGATTAGCATCAAAAGAATTGCCTTCGATTTTGTTTATGAAATCAGTGGTATCTAGACAACACCGAAGAGGCGGTAGCGGGCGCTGAAAGTCTGCTGGAGCGCTTTGGTGCTCTGACAGGTCTGCGCGTGAATTGGCCGAAAACCTGCCTCTTCCCGCTACGGAGGGAGGAGACAAGCCCCTCACTCCGCCAGACGCTACGTTGGGAACCGCACTGCCTGGGCTACCTCGGGGTGCACATTTACCACGACCCGAAAGACCTTCTGGACGGTAATGTGGGTCGCTGTATCCGCTCATTGCGGAGTTGTATGTCCTTCTGGGCCACCTTGCCGCTCTCAAAGGCAGGCCGGGTGGCTCTTCTGAAGATGGTCGCTCTGCCGCGCCTCTTATATTTTTTCCGATCCCTCCCGATATGGATACCTGGCACGATTTTCAAACAGCTGAAGTCGGCGGTAGTGTCCTTCTTGTGGGGGACTGGCAGACGTAGAGTGGCTCTGACAACGCTGACCCGCCCGAAAGACAGGGGAGGCCTTGCGGTCCCAGACTTTGAGCTCTATTATTTAGCGGCTCAGTTACAATTTTTCACGCAGGAGGTCGCACGGGTGTCTCGCGGCCCGGTACAGGGGAGGGAGCTCGGCACACCCCGTCATGTCCTTGCATATATCACTCTTCAGCAGAAATTGCTTCTGAGAGGGCTCTCCCTGGAGGAGCGGACCCTTCGCCAATGCTGGAACAGATCGCAGAGGCGGACCGGTACCGGGCACCCATATGCACCGGAAATCCCTCTGGGCATGGTGACGGCGCTCCCACATGGCGGCGATTGGTCAAGATTACATCTTTGGGAGGAGGCGGGACTGCAGATGGTAGGGGACCTCTATGAGGCTGGGGAATTATCCCCATACCAGACGCTACAAGAGCGATATGACCTCCCGAGGGGGGACCACCTACTGCATGCGGCAGTGGTGAGAGCCATACAGGCGCATTGGGGTGAGGGACTGATGGAACCTGCTACATCACTAGTGTGCCAGTACACCATGATGGCGGCGGGAACGGTTCAGGCTGTTACGTGCCTTTATCGCAGAATGCACACGGACGCCCTACCTCCGCTCACGACTCTTAAAACTAAGTGGGAAGCTGACCTCCAATTAGAGATCCCAGACGCTACATGGACACAATTACTACGGCGCGTCAAGAAAGGCACTAGGAATGCACGCTTTCAATTAATACACTTATTTATACTACATCGCGCGTACCTCACACCATACAAGATCGCAGAGTATTTTCATGACACAGATGCAGCATGTCCCAGATGCGCTCTTGTAGGGGCTGACCTGGTCCATATGTTACGGGGCTGTTCGGGACTGCAACTGTATTGGACGGGGATTGGGGAGACCCTGAACACAGTTACTGATAGACAGTTACAATATAATAGCGCAGTGTCCATCTTACATTGGTTCCCCCACACAAAGAAAAACAAGCTAACAAGTAAATTTATAGATATGGGACTATTGATAGCCAAAAGGGAGCTGACCAGGGGATGGAAATCGAAAGTGGCACCGACACACAGAAGGTGGGCGCATGAGTTTCTCAAATGGGCGACTGCGGAGAGCACGATCCTATACCAGCTGGCCCGCCGTGGCTCAAGTGACAAGGCGCAGGAGGTTGCACTGCTATGGGAAACGCTGGTACAGGCGCTGAGAGATAATCTAGCAGAGGAGGAGGAGGGAGAGGAGACACTAGACGAGGCACCCCAAACAAGCTTAGACGCGCCGACAGCCAGCTCACCAGATGCACACAGACAATAAGAAGCATTGACTCCGATTTCTTCTTTTCCCACAATGTGGATATCACGATTGCACCGATCACTGACACCGACACAGGGAGGGACAGTTGGAGGGAGGGGAGGGATCTTAGATTTAGATTAGGATTACTAGTATGGGTTACATACATCACGATCAGCCCGACAGGGTGGTGACACACTACATAAATAAAAGCAGAGCAAGGTGCTCCTGTTGAGCTTCCAATTGCATCGTCCTCGGTCCACGAATTGATTGATATGGTGACATAACGCCGCCCTGCCTCCGGGATGTGGGCTGAATGGCTGTGTATCATGAAACTGAGAAACGACTATGACAGATTACTACTGAACTATGTGGAGCTCACTATATGACTGAATGTTTTGTCTAACCCTGCAATAAAAATTGTTTTACCAAAAAAATGAAATCAGTGGTATCTTTTATGTAGGATTTGACTTGATTCATAAAAGGCTTCAAAAAGACGTCCACGTATTTTGCTATTGGTTCTAATACTGAGTCACACTCAGAGAATATGGGTCTCCCGGGTGGCTCAGAAAGATTTTGATGTATTTTGGGTAAAAAATAAATTACCGGAATACGTGGTTTCTTTTTTGTCAAATAGTCGAATTCTCTAGGGCCTAGGATGCCCATGTCAAAGCCCTCGGTAAGTTTTTGCTGGATTTCTTTTTGGATTTGCAGAGTTGCATCTTCATTAGGTAACCTGTACCATTGCTCTTTCTTTATCTGATTGTTAGCCTCTGCTATGTATCTGTCTCTTGCCCAGACTACCAAGGCGCCCCCCTTGTCGGCGGGTTTTACCAACACCGACTCATCGTTTCGCAAGTCTCTGATTGCAGCCTGTTGTTCTTTAGGTAAATGACTTCTAAAAAAGCTTTTTTGATTGCCCAACTGCGTGATGGAAGAAAGGACTGTCTGCTCATATGCTATTATTTCTTTAGGTATAGTGTGAGCCGGAGGAACGAATGCAGATTAGTTGGCCAAATTAGATGGTTCTAGTTTTTTAGTATTTTCTTTGTCGTGAAAGAAGGCTTTGAGCCGCAACTTTCTGCAAAATTCCAGGGCTTCAATTTTAAGAGTGGTTAAATCTGAGTGTGCTACTGGTACGAATTTGAGGCCCAGCTCCAAAACTGATTTTTCATGGACGGTCAATTGTTTGTCAGAGATGTTCACTATAGATGACTGATCTAACTTTTGTAAAAGTTTTTGCGCGTTCTCATTTCCCATGCTTGGGGCTGTGGTTTGAACCTTACCCTGTTTCTTGCCTCGCCTTTCTCTAAAAAAGAGGTATTGCGTTTTGATTGACCTGCTGTTGCTTCCTGGTCTCCCATGGAGTCAGATGATGAGCTGTCTGAAAAGGTCAGGAACCGGTTTTTTGAGCGTCCTTGATATTGTGTGAGCGCTCTTCTGGACTCGATTTGAGTGTAATAATCGTCTTTTAAATATGGAAGACTGTTTCTATTTTAAATGACTTCACGTCTTTATCGAATTTGTTGGACCTGAAATTGATGGTATTAACTCTGAAAGTTTGGATTTCTTTCTCTATTTTGTCAAGTAGAGCTTTGGCTTCCGTTACACTATGGTTGTCCTCAATCGCTTTGATGAGAGCCTCAATTTCCTCCTGTTCTTTCATACAGTGTCTTTTGGCTGTTTCTACTGTGTGGACCATAAGGTCCCTGCTACATTTTGTTGCTATGTAGCTAAAACCTTTTTGTATACTGGATCTTCGGTGAAGACTACTGGTACGTTTTTTACTTGTAGGACCCACGGGATGGTACCTGCTTTACGATGTTCGAATAAAAAATGCCCATGCAGTTCTGTGTAGATATGTTTTTTATTCAAGCAGATTAATTTGTCGGTTTCATTTTGCTGCTGCGCGTTTGTGCTAAGTTTGATGGAAGAGAAAGGAGATGGACCTGAAATTTAATTTTTTATATGGTCTTCGGTAAAGGACAGCGTTTCTTGTTCTGACATAATTACCAGGCTATGTTGGATAGCCTGTATGATTAATCGCGTATATTTAACTAATGGCTTTTTTATTGCCGGACCCTCGCAGGCAAGGCCTGCACGACTAAACTTTACACACAAGGGGGGTCTTGTCCATATGGGACCAGGAAGGACAATGAACTTCATAAAAAATAAAGACCTGGTCTCAAATTCAAGTGGCTGCTATTTATTTCAATATTTTCAAAAAGGGGGTGGAGATGGACAGAGTATCTGAGTTAATCAGAACACTCCTACCCAGTCAGCAGATCAGGGCTTGATCCATCACCGTTTTTTAGCTCACTGCACCATCCCAGTTCAGAACCTGGCTATATGCAAATTAGTCTGTCCCTGGCCCAGTGCATCATGGGAACAGGGCAGACCAAACTACCAAGCCAATTCTTCACTGGAAAGGAAACAAGCTTCCGGGGACCGGTTTCTGGCATTACAGCCGTCTTCGGCCCGGCTTGCTTGAATCCTGATGGTGCAGTGAGCAAGGGACTCATGTCTGAGCATACCCTTCCACACTTGTGGTGGCCAAAATATTTTCAAAAAGGGGGTGGTGATGGACAAGAGTATCTGAGTTAATCAGAACACTCCTACCCAGTCAACAGATCAGGGCTTGATCCATCACCGTTTTTTAGCTCACTGCACCATCCCAGTTCAGAACCTGGCTATATGCAAATTAGTCTGTCCCTGGCCCAGTGCATCATGGGAACAGGGCAGACCAAACTACCAAGCCAATTCTTCACTGGAAAGGAACCAAGCTTCTGGGGACCGGTTTCTGGCATTACAGCCGTCTTCGGCCCGTCTTGCTTGAATCCTGATGGTGCACGACGACGCCTGAAATGGCAGAAACCGGTCCCCGGAAGCTTGTTTCCTTCCCAGTGTAAGAATTGGCTTGGTAGTTTGGTTTGCCCTGTTCCCTTCATGCACTGGGACAGGAACAGACTAATTTGCATATAGCCAGGTTCTGAACTGGGATGGTGCAGTGAGCTAAAAAACGGTGTTGGATCTAGCCCTGATCTCTTGACTGGGTGAGAGTATACTGCCTAATTCAGAAACTCTGTCCATCACCACCCCTTGTTGTTAAATATTTTGTCCACCCTAAGCGTGGAAGGGTATACTCAGATGTGAGTCCCTTGCTCATTGCACCATCAGGATTCAAGCAAGCCGGGCCGACGACGCCTGAAATGGCAGAAACCGGTCCCAGGAAGCTTGTTTCCTTCCCAGTGTAAGAATTGGCTTGGTAGTTTGGTTTGCCCTGTTCCCATCATGCACTGAGACAGGAACAGACTAATTTGCATATAGCCAGGTTCTGAACTGGGATGGTGCAGTGAGCTAAAAAACGGTGTTGGATCTAGCCCTGATCTCTTGACTGGGTGAGAGTATTCTGCTTAATTCAGAAACTCTGTCCATCACCACCCCTTGTTGTTAAATAATTTGTCCACCCTAAGCGTGGAAGGGTATACTCAGATGTGAGTCCCTTGCTCATTGCACCATCAGGATTCAAGCAAGCCGGGCCGACGACGCCTGAAATGGCAGAAACCGGTCCCCGGAAGCTTGTTTCCTTCCCAGTGTAAGAATTGGCTTGGTAGTTTGGTTTGCCCTGTTCCCATCATGCACTGGGACAGGAACAGACTAATTTGCATATAGCCAGGTTCTGAACTGGGATGGTGCCGTGAGCTAAAAAACGGTGTTGGATCTAGCCCTGATCTCTTGACTGGGTGAGAGTATTCTGCTTAATTCAGAAACTCTGTCCATCACCACCCCTTGTTGTTAAATATTTTGTCCACCCTAAGCGTGGAAGGGTATACTCAGATGTGAGTCCCTTGCTCATTGCACCATCAGGATTCAAGCAAGCCGGGCCGACGACGCCTGAAATGGCAGAAACCGGTCCCCGGAAGCTTGTTTCCTTCCCAGTGTAAGAATTGGCTTGGTAGTTTGGTTTGCCCTGTTCCCATCATGCACTGGGACAGGAACAGACTAATTTGCATATAGCCAGGTTCTGAACTGGGATGGTGCAGTGAGCTAAAAAACGGTGTTGGATCTAGCCCTGATCTCTTGACTGGGTGAGAGTATTCTGCTTAATTCAGAAACTCTGTCCATCACCACCCCTTGTTGTTAAATATTTTGTCCACCCTAAGCGTGGAAGGGTATACTCAGATGTGAGTCCCTTGCTCATTGCACCATCAGGATTCAAGCAAGCCGGGCTGACGACGCCTGAAATGGCAGAAACCGGTCCCTGGAAGCTTGTTTCCTTCCCAGTGTAAGAATTGGCTTGGTAGTTTGGTTTGCCCTGTTCCCATCATGCACTGGGACAGGAACAGACTAATTTGCATATAGCCAGGTTCTGAACTGGGATGGTGCAGTGAGCTAAAAAACGGTGTTGGATCTAGCCCTGATCTCTTGACTGGGTGAGAGTATTCTGCTTAATTCAGAAACTCTGTCCATCACCACCCCTTGTTGTTAAATAATTTGTCCACCCTAAGCGTGGAAGGGTATACTCAGATGTGAGTCCCTTGCTCATTGCACCATCAGGATTCAAGCAAGCCGGGCCGACGACGCATGAAATGGCAGAAACCGGTCCCCGGAAGCTTGTTTCCTTCCCAGTGTAAGAATTGGCTTGGTAGTTTGGTTTGCCCTCTTCCCATCATGCACTGGGACAGGAACGAACTAATTTGCATATAGCCAGGTTCTGAACTGGGATGGTGCAGTGAGCTAAAAAACGGTGTTGGATCTAGCCCTGATCTCTTGACTGGGTGAGAGTATTCTGCTTAATTCAGAAACTCTGTCCATCACCACCCCTTGTTGTTAAATATTTTGTCCACCCTAAGCGTGGAAGGGTATACTCAGATGTGAGTCCCTTGCTCATTGCACCATCAGGATTCAAGCAAGCCGGGCCGACGACGCCTGAAATGGCAGAAACCGCTCCCCGGAAGCTTGTTTCCTTCCCAGTGTAAGAATTGGCTTGGTAGTTTGGTTTGCCCTGTTCCCATCATGCACTGGGACAGGAACAGACTAATTTGCATATAGCCAGGTTCTGAACTGGGATGGTGCAGTGAGCTAAAAAACGGTGTTGGATCTAGCCCTGATCTCTTGACTGGGTGAGAGTATTCTGCTTAATTCAGAAACTCTATCCATCACCACCCCTTGTTGTTAAATATTTTGTCCACCCTAAGCGTGGAAGGGTATACTCAGATGTGAGTCCCTTGCTCATTGCACCATCAGGATTCAAGCAAGCCGGGCCGACGACGCCTGAAATGGCAGAAACCGGTCCCCGGAAGCTTGTTTCCTTCCCAGTGTAAGAATTGGCTTGGTAGTTTGGTTTGCCCTGTTCCCATCATGCACTGGGACAGGAACAGACTAATTTGCATATAGCCAGATTCTGAACTGGGATGGTGCAGTGAGCTAAAAAACGGTGTTGGATCTAGCCCTGATCTCTTGACTGGGTGAGAGTATTCTGCTTAATTCAGAAACTCTGTCCATCACCACCCCTTGTTGCTAAATATTTTATCCACCCTAAGCGTGGAAGGGTATACTCAGATGTGAGTCCCTTGCTCATTGCACCATCAGGATTCAAGCAAGCCCGGCCGACGACGCCTGAAATGGCAGAAACCGCTCCCCGGAAGCTTGTTTCCTTCCCAGTGTAAGAATTGGCTTGGTAGTTTGGTTTGCCCTGTTCCCATCATGCACTGGGACAGGAACAGACTAATTTGCATATAGCCAGGTTCTGAACTGGGATGGTGCAGTGAGCTAAAAAACGGTGTTGGATCTAGCCCTGATCTCTTGACTGGGTGAGAGTATTCTGCTTAATTCAGAAACTCTGTCCATCACCACCCCTTGTTGTTAAATATTTTGTCCACCCTAAGCGTAGAAGGGTATACTCAGATGTGAGTCCCTTGCTCATTGCACCATCAGGATTCAAGCAAGCCGGGCTGACGACGCCTTAAATGGCAGAAACCGGTCCCCGGAAGCTTGTTTCCTTCCCAGTGTAAGAATTGGCTTGGTAGTTTGGTTTGCCCTGTTCCCATCATGCACTGGGACAGGAACAGACTAATTTGCATATAGCCAGGTTCTGAACTGGGATGGTGCAGTGAGCTAAAAAACGGTGTTGGATCTAGCCCTGATCTCTTGACTGGGTGAGAGTATTCTGCTTAATTCAGAAACTCTGTCCATCACCACCCCTTGTTGTTAAATATTTTGTCCACCCTAAGCGTGGAAGGGTATACTCAGATGTGAGTCCCTTGCTCATTGCACCATCAGGATTCAAGCAAGCCGGGCCGACGACGCCTGAAATGGCAGAAACCGCTCCCCGGAAGCTTGTTTCCTTCCCAGTGTAAGAATTGGCTTGGTAGTTTGGTTTTCCCTGTTCCCATCATGCACTGGGACAGGAACAGACTAATTTGCATATAGCCAGGTTCTGAACTGGGATGGTGCAGTGAGCTAAAAAACGGTGTTGGATCTAGCCCTGATCTCTTGACTGGGTGAGAGTATTCTGCTTAATTCAGAAACTCTGTCCATCACCACCCCTTGTTGGTAAATAATTTGTCCACCCTAAGCGTGGAAGGGTATACTCAGATGTGAGTCCCTTGCTCATTGCACCATCAGGATTCAAGCAAGCCGGGCCGACGATGCATGAAATGGCAGAAACCGGTCCCTGGAAGCTTGTTTCCTTCCCAGTGTAAGAATTGGCTTGGTAGTTTGGTTTGCCCTGTTCCCATCATGCACTGGGACAGGAACAGACTAATTTGCATATAGCCAGGTTCTGAACTGGGATGGTGCAGTGAGCTAAAAAACGGTGTTGGATCTAGCCCTGATCTCTTGACTGGGTGAGAGTATTCTGCTTAATTCAGAAACTCTGTCCATCACCACCCCTTGTTGTTAAATGTTTTGTCCACCCTAAGCGTGGAAGGGTATACTCAGATGTGAGTCCCTTGCTCATTGCACCATCAGGATTCAAGCAAGCCGGGCCGACGACGCCTGAAATGGCAGAAACCGGTCCCCGGAAGCTTGTTTCCTTCCCAGTGTAAGAATTGGCTTGGTAGTTTGGTTTGCCCTGTTCCCATCATGCACTGGGACAGGAACAGACTAATTTGCATATAGCCAGGTTCTGAACTGGGATGGTGCAGTGAGCTAAAAAACGGTGTTGGATCTAGCCCTGATCTCTTGACTGGGTGAGAGTATTCTGCTTAATTCAGAAACTCTGTCCATCACCACCCCTTGTTGTTAAATATTTTGTCCACCCTAAGCGTGGAAGGGTATACTCAGATGTGCGTCCCTTGCTCATTGCACCATCAGGATTCAAGCAAGCCGGGCTGACGACGCCTGAAATGGCAGAAACCGGTCCCCGGAAGCTTGTTTCCTTCCCAGTGTAAGAATTGGCTTGGTAGTTTGGTTTGCCCTGTTCCCATCATGCACTGGGACAGGAACAGACTAATTTGCATATAGCCAGGTTCTGAACTGGGATGGTGCAGTGAGCTAAAAAACGGTGTTGGATCTAGCCCTGATCTCTTGACTGGGTGAGAGTATTCTGCTTAATTCAGAAACTCTGTCCATCACCACCCCTTGTTGTTAAATATTTTGTCCACCCTAAGCGTGGAAGGGTATACTCAGATGTGAGTCCCTTGCTCATTGCACCATCAGGATTCAAGCAAGCTGGGCCGACGACGCCTGAAATGGCAGAAACCGGTCCCCGGAAGCTTGTTTCCTTCCCAGTGTAAGAATTGGCTTGGTAGTTTGGTTTGCCCTGTTCCCATCATGCACTGGGACAGGAACAGACTAATTTGCATATAGCCAGGTTCTGAACTGGGATGGTGCAGTGAGCTAAAAAACGGTGTTGGATCTAGCCCTGATCTCTTGACTGGGTGAGAGTATTCTGCTTAATTCAGAAACTCTGTCCATCACCACCCCTTGTTGTTAGCTATTTATTTCAAAGCAGACTTGTAACCTCGATTGATTAATTCAGAGGCTCAGACGAACTTGATCATATCATTGCATTACATTTAATTTGTTCAAAATTACAGTTTTACAATGCGTCAGATATTTGAAAAAACACTAACAACACAACCTATAAACAAAATTAAAATATACACTGTGAATTTTAGACATTCAATTACTGTGACAAAAATCAACAACAGTTATCGCTACTTAGTTAATCATTTTGAGCAATTGCATACATTAGTACACCAGAGATATTTGCATATTAGTGGTCCTAATACTGCCTTATTTACTAATTTTTAGGACCAATCCCCACTTGGGCTATCTATTTTGTGCTTTAGCTGGATCTAGTCATTGTAGACTGTACTCTGTGCTTAGCCTTTGGTGGGTGTACGGAATTAATTCCAAAAAAAGTGCAGACGCGTTTCCAAACCCGGTCACTGATTCAGGGTTTTTCTTCAGGGCACAACTGGGTACCTAACGATAAATAATAAACAAAATCTTTTAGGGGCCTCTCTTATTCTCTTATCACTCCGTTTAAAATTTGCGCTTCCTCTTGTGCATGCTTGTCGTTATACTCACTAGCTTCTAAGGTTGTGGAGACAAGTTCGCTCACGCTGTTGGCCACACCACTTTTCACTATGTTGGGGGTGTTCTGTCAATCTGTAGTAATCGTTGATATAAAACGATGTCAGTGTTAATCTGAAGTGTGTTATAGACTCTGGAATTATTTTTAAAACAGTAGTTACGGCTTACTTCCACAAGGTGTTTCAATGCTCATCGGTGTCTCCGTTGGTGTACACTCTAACCGGACACGCTGATGCAATTGTTCGGCTGTATGGTTTGTCTGAAATTCCAAGGACACGAGTTGTAACTAATGGTTATTATATTTGCTTTTCTACTCTCGGTGAAACTGAGTTATAAGTCGCCCTTCTCACCTGGCGTTTCGTTCGTTTGTTCGTGGACAATGGCTTCCGCGTTCCTGCTTCAATCGCTCTCGGAGTGAGTTCTGGCAGCTGTTGCTTTTTTTAAACGGAAGTGAAATTCCCGGTCACATGTTGGTGTGGTACTCTGGGTGTTGTAGTTTTCAAGTTTCACGATGAGGAGCCGTATTCTCAATCTGACGTGCATGTGCCGTGATATCGTAACCAGCTTTATTCTGACGGATTATGGCAGAGTCTGTGATTGATCAACAAATGTGTTATTGCATTGTTAATGTCACGATGATTAACGTGTGAGCTCTGCACTCTGGTGGTTATTTTGACTTGTTGTTGTGAGAGAGAGAGAGAGAGAGAGAAATCTGTTTATTTAGACCGTGGTCTTTAAACTTCGAGTTCATATAAAATTAAAACATTAATTGTTGTTGTGGTGGGATGCCATAACTTGATTGTTCCCAATTAAAGTTTGTCCTTGTGTGTGTGGACATTGTGTGTAGTGTGGGGTCATACCGCGGGGTTACAAAATAGTTTGTTGAAGTTCCGACATTTCATTCATTCCTTCCAACACGAAGTTGTACCTCAAAATTAGGTAATCTTCCTTTTTAAGTAACATGGCATCAAGGTTACCTTCACGGGGGGGAGTTTTGATACTTGATAGAATTGTCCACTGGAAATCTTTCTCAGTATGGTTTTTGTCTATGAAGTGTTGGACCATCGGGCGGTCAATACTTTCCGTTTAATTCTAGACCTGTGCTGGGCAAGCCTTTGGTTTATTTGTTGGTTTGTCTTCCCTATATAGAGCTTAGGGTAAGGGCAGATGATAGCGTAAACTACATTGCGACTTTTGCAATTGGTAAATTCTTTATGGGACCATTTCATGGAATTAAATTCGAACATGGCCCCTTCAATTGTATTGTCGCAAGAGACGCAGGTACCACATTTGTGGTGTCCTGTAACTGGTTTCATTTTCCACAGTGAGCGTATGTCAGTTTTGGCTTTGGAGATCCCTAAGTCTGCTCGAACAATTTGTTGGCCTATGCTTTTGTTTTTCTTGAGAGCGAATAGGGGTTTCTCCATTGGTACTTCGAGATTGGACAATAAATGCCAATTTTTGAGGATTATGTCTTTGAACTTGTTGGTGTGTGGACCATATGTTGTCACACATACTAGTCTCTCTAGAGGTTTTTTGTCTTTTTTCTGTAATAAGTCCTCTCTCGGTGTAAACCAAGCCCATTTTATTGAATGTTTCAGCATTTTATGCGGGTATCCCCTAGCTCTCAACTGGTTGCTTAGGATCGCAGAGTGGGCCACAAAATCTTCCTTCCTAGAGCAATTCTTCCTAATGCGGAGCATTTCACTGTAGGGGAGAGTGGCTTTTAAACTCTGGGGATGATAACTTGTATAGTGGAAGATTGTGTTTTTGTCTGTCGTCTTGCGAAATAAGGTAGTAGTCAATTTTTGCTCCTGCGGGAAGACTTCTACGTCTAGAAACGTTAATCGTGTCGTGCGGAAGTTTTCAGTGAATTTGATATCTGTGTGTCGAGTGTTGAGCCAATCGTGGAAACGGACAACCATTTCTTCCGACCCGTTCCACTGACACCAGATATCGTCAATATAGCGATACCATATATTTACTTTTGATCTGGAAGGGTTATTTTGGTACACGAAGCATTCCTCATACAGGGCCATGAAGAGGGCCGCCATCTCTGGGGCATAGGGACACCCCATGGCGGTCCCCTTCACCTGCATGTAGAACTCGTGCATGAACCTGAAGTAATTCTTTTTGAGTGCGATTCGGGCTAAATCCATTATAAATTTGGTGGGAACTCTTTGTGGCTTGGGTCTGGTTTCAAGGAAAAACTCTATAGCCTTTAGTCCCTCATCTTGAGGGATTTGGGTATAGAGGGAGGTGACATCGAAGGATAACATTAGTTCATGATTGGCATCAAAAGAATTGCCTTCGATTTTGTTTATGAAATCAGTGGTATCTTTTATGTAGGATTTGACTTGATTCATAAAAGGCTTCAAAAAGACGTCCACGTATTTTGCTATTGGCTCTAATACTGAGTCACACCCAGAGACTATGGGTCTCCCGGGTGGCTCAGAAAGATTTTGATTAAAAAATAAATTACCGGAATACGTGGTTTCTTTTTTGTCAAATAGTCGAATTCTCTAGGGCCTAGGATGCCCATGTCAAAGCCCTCGGTAAGTTTTTTCTGGATTTCTTTTTGGATTTGCAGAGTTGCATCTTCATTAAGTAACCTGTACCATTGCTCTTTCTTCATCTGATTGTTAGCCTCTGCTATGTATTTGTCTCCTGCCCAGACCACTAAGGTGCCCCCCTTGTCGGCGGGTTTTACCTCCACCGACTCATCGTTTCACAAGTCTCTGATTGCAGCCTGTTGTTCTTTAGGTAAATGACTTCTAAATAAGCTTTTTTGATTGCCCAACTGCGTGATGGAAGAAAGGACTGTCTGCTCATATGCTATTATTTCTTTAGGTATAGTGTGAGCCGGAGGAACGAATGCAGATTTGTTGGCCAAATTAGATGGTTCTAGTTTTTTTGTATTTTCTTTGTCGTGAAAGAAGGCTTTGAGCCGCAACTTTCTGCAAAATTCCAGGGCTTCAATTTTAAGAGTGGTTAAATCTGAGTGTGCTACTGGTACGAATTTGAGGCCCAGCTCTAAAACTGATTTTTCATGGACGGTCAATTGTTTGTCAGAGATGTTCACTATAGATGACTGATCTAACTTTTGTAAACGTTTTTGCGCGTTCTCATTTCCCATGCTTGGGGCTGTGGTTTGAACCTTACCCTGTTTCTTGCCTCGCCTTTCTCTAAAAAAGAGTTATTGCGTTTTGATTGACCTGCTGTTGCGTCCTGGTCTCCCGTGGAGTCAGACGATGAGCTGTCAGGAACCGTTTTTTTAGCGTCCTTGATATTGTGTGAGCGCTCTTCTGGACTCAATTTGAGTGTAATAATCGTCTTTTAAATATGGAAGACTGTTTCTATTTTAAATGACTTCACGTCTTTATCGAATTTGTTGGACCTGAAATTGATGGTATTAACTCTGAAAGTTTGGATTTCTTTCTCTATTTTGTCAAGTAGAGCTTTGGCTTCCGTTACACTATGGTTGTCCTCAATGGCTTTGATGAGATCCTCAATTTCCTCCTGTTCTTTCATACAGTGTCTTTTGGCTGTTTCTACTGTGTGGACCATAAGGTCCCTGCTACATTTTGTTGCTATGTAGCTAAAACCTTTTTTGTATACTGGATCTTCGGTGAAGACTACTGGTACGTTTTTTACTTGTAGGACCCACGGGATGGTACCTGCTTTACAATGTTCGAATAAAAAATGCCCATGCAGTTCTGTGTGGATATGTTTTTTATTCAAGCGGATTAATTTGTCGGTTTCATTTTTCTGCTGCGCTTTTGTGCTAAGTTTGATGGAAGAGAAAGGAGATGGACCTTAAATTTAATTTTTTATATGGTCTTCGGTAAAGGACAGCGTTACTTGTTCTGACATAATTACCAGGCTATGTTGGATAGCCTGTATGTTTAATCGCGTATATTTAACTAATGGCTTTTTTATTGCCGGACCGTCGCAGGCAAGGCCTGCACGACTAAACTTTACACACAAGGAGGTCTTGTCCATATGGGACCAGGAAGGACAATGAACTTCATAAAAAATGAAGACCTGGTCTCAAATTCAAGTGGCTGCTATTTATTTCAAAGCAGACTTGTAACCTCGATTGATTAATTCTGAGGCTCAGACGAACTTGATCATATCATTGCATTACATTTCATTTGTTCAAAATTACAGTTTTACAATGCGTCAGATATTTGAAAAAACACTAACAACACAACTTATAAACAAAATTAAAATATACACTGTGAATTTTAGACATTCAATTACTGTGACAAAAATTAACAACAGTTATCGCTACTTAGTTAACCATTTTGAGCAATTGCATACATTAGTACACCAGAGAAATTTGCATATTAGTGGTCCTAATACTGCCTTATTTACTAATTTTGAGGACCAATCCCCACTTGGGCTATTTATTTTGTGCTTAAGCTGGATCTAGTCATTGTAGACTGTACTCGGTGCTTAGCCTTTGGTGGGTGCACGGAATTAATTCCAAAAAAAGTGCAGACGCGTTTCCAACCCGGTCACTGATTCAGGGTTTTTCTTCAGGGCACAACTGGGTACCTAACGATAAATAATAAACAAAATCTTTTAGGGGCCTCTCTTATTCTCTTATCATTCGTTATTATTTTGCTTAACCAATGGATGTTTACCTTAATGTGTTCCGAAATTCCTGTATTCGGATTAAAGTTTTGGCGCTGTCTATATCCCGCTATTCAGATCTGCAAGGGGGCAAAGAGACAAGGTAATATCACTTGTCTCTCCGTTTGAAATTTGGACTTCCTCTTGTGCATGCTTGTCGTTATACTCACTAGCATCTAAGGTTGTGGAGACAAGTTCGCTCACGCTGTTGGCCACACCACTTTTCTCTTTGTTGGGGGTGTTCTGTCAATCTGTAGTAATCGTTGATATAAAACGATGTCAGTGTTAATCTGAAGTGTGTTATAGACTCTGCAATTATTTTTAAAACAGTAGTTACGGCTTACTTGCACAAGGTGTTTCAATGCTCATCGGTGTCTCCGTTGGTGTACACTCTAACCGGACACGCTGATGCAATTGTTCGGCTGTATGGTTTGTCTGAAATTCCAAGGACACGAGTTGTAACTAATGGTTATTATATTTGCTTTTCTACTCTCGGTGAAACTGAGTTATAAGTCGCCCTTCTCACCTGGCGTTTCGTTCGTTTGTTTGTGGACAATGGCTTCTGCGTTCCTGCTTCAATCGCTCTCGGAGTGAGTTCTGGCAGCTGTTGCTTTTTTTAAACGGAAGTGAAATTCCCGGTCACATGTTGGTGTGGTACTCTGGGTGTTATAGTTTTCAAGTTTCACAATGAGGAGCCGTATTCTCAATCTGGCGTGCATGTGCCGTGATATCGTAATCGGCTTTATTCGGACGGATTATGGCAGAGTCTGTGATTGATCAACAAAGGTGTTATTGCATTGTTAATGTCTCGATGATTAACGTGTGAGCTCTGCACTCTGGTGGTTATTTCGACTTGTTGTTGTGAGAGAGAGAGAGATAGAGAAATCTGTTTATTTAGACCGTGGTCTTTAAACTTCGAGTTCATATAAACTTAAAACATTACTTGTTGTTGTGGTGGGATGCCATAACTTGATTGTTCCCAATTAAAGTTTGTCCTTGTGTGTGTGGACATTGTGTGTAGTGTGGGGTCATACCGCGGGGTTACAAAATAGTTCATTGAAGTTCCGACATTTCATTCATTCCTTCCAACACGAAGTTGTACCTCAAAATTAGGTAAGCTTCCTTTTTAAGTAACATGGCATCAAGGTTACCTCCACGGGGGGGAGTTTTGAAACTTGATTCGGGGCGGTCAATACTTTCCGTTTAATTCTAGACCTGTGCTGGGCAAGCCTTTGGTTTATTTGTTGGTTTGTCTTCCCTATATAGAGCTTAGGGCAAGGGCAGATGATAGCGTAAACTACATTGCGACTTTTGCAATTGGTAAATTGTTTATGGGACCATTTCATGGAATTAAATTCGAACATGGCCCCTTCAATTGTATTGTCGCAAGAGACTCAGGTACCACATTTGTGGTGTCCTGTAACTGGTTTCATTTTCCACAATGAGGTATGTCAGTTTTGGCTTTGGAGATCCCTAAGTCCGCTCGAACCATTTGTTGGCCTATGCTTTTATTTTTCTTGAGAGCGAATAGGGGTTTCTCCATTGGTACTTCGAGATTGGACAATAAATGCCAATTTTTGAGGATTATGTCTTTAAACTTGTTGGTGTGTGGACCATATGTTGTCACACCTACTAGTCTCTCTAGAGGTTTTTTGTCTTTTTTCTGTAATAAGTCCTCTCTCGGTGTAAACCAAGCCCGTTTTATTGAATGTTTCAGCATTTTATGCGGGTATCCCCTAGCTCTCAACTGGTTGCTTAGGATCTCAGAGTGGGCCACAAAATCTTCTTTCCTAGAGCAATTCCTCCTAATGCGGAGCATTTGACTGTAGGGGAGATTGGCTTTTAAACTCTGGGGATGATAACGTGTATAGTGGAGGATTGTGTTTTTGTCTGTCGTCTTGCGAAATAAGGTAGTAGTCAATTTTTGCTCCTGCGGGAAGACTTCTACGTCTAGAAACGTTAATCGTGTCGTGCTGAAGTTTACAGTGAATTTGATATCTGGGTGTCGAGCGTTGAGCCAATCGTGGAAACGGACAAGCATTTCTTCCGACCCGTTCCACTGACACCAGATATCGTCAATATAGTGATACCATGTTTTTATTTTTGATCTGAAAGGGTTATTTTGGTACACGAAGCGTTCCTCATATAGGGCCATGAAGAGGACCGCCATCTCTGGGGCTTAGGGACACCCCATGGCTCAAGCCCCTGGCTCAAACCAATCAATAAAGCTTTTTTAGAAGTAATTTAACTAAAGAACAACAGGCTGCAATCAGAGACTTGAGAAACGATCAGTCGGTGGTGGTAAAACCCGTCGACAAGGGGGGCGCCTTGGTGGTCTGGGCAAGAGACAAATACATAGCAGAGGCTAACAATCAGATAAAGAAAGATGAATGGTACAGGTTACTTAATGATGATCCAACTCTGCAAATCCAAAAAGAAATCCAGCAAAAACTTACCGAGGGCTTTGACATGGGCATCATAGGCCCTAGAGAATTCGACTATTTGACAAAAAAGAAACCACGTATTCCGGTAATTTATTTTTTACCCAAAATACATAAAAATCTTTCTGAGCCACCCAGGAGACCCATAGTCTCTGGGTGTGACTCAGTATTAGAACCAATAGCAAAATACGTGGAAGTCTTTTTGAAGCCTTTTCATGAATCAAGTCAAATCCTAGATAAAAGATACCACTGATTTCATAAACAAAATCGAAGGCAATTCTTTTGATGCCAATCATGATCTAATGGTATCCTTCGATGTCACCTCCCTCTATACCCAAATCCCTCAAGATGAGGGACTAGAGGCTATAGAGTTTTTCCTTGAAACCAGACCCAAGCCACAAAGAGTTCCCACCAAATTTATAATTGATTTAGCCCGAATCGCACTCAAAAAGAATTACTTCAGGTTCATGTACGAGTTCTACATGCAGTTGAAGGGGACCGCCATGGGGTGTCCCTATGCCCCAGAGATGGCGGCCCTCTTCATGGCCCTGTATGAGGAATGCTTTGTGTACCAAAATAACCCTTTCAGATCAAAAGTAAAAATATGGTATCGCTATATTGACGATATCTGGTGTCAGTGGAACGGGTCGGAAGAAATGCTTGTCCGTTTCCACGATTGGCTCAACACTCGACACCCAGATATCAAATTCACTGTAAACTTCAGCATGACACGATTAATGTTTCTAGACGTAGAAGTCTTCCCGCAGGAGCAAAAATTGACTACTACCTTATTTCGCAAGACGACAGACTAAAACACAATCCTCCACTATACAAGTTATCATCCCCAGAGTTTAAAAGCCAATCTCCCCTACAGTCAAATGCTCCACATTAGGAGGAATTGCTCTAGGAAGGAAGATTTTGTGGGCCACTCTGAGATCCTAAGCAACCAGTTGAGAGCTAGGGGATACCCGCATAAAATGCTGAAACATTCAATAAAACAGGCTTCGTTTACACCGAGAGACGACTTATTACAGAAAAAAGACAAAAAACCTCTAGAGAGACTAGTATGTGTGACAACATATGATCCACACACCAACAAGTTCAAAGACATAATCCTCAAAAATTGGCATTTATTGTCCAATCTCGAAGTACCAATGGAGAAACCCCTATTCGCTCTCAAGAAAAACAAAAGCATAGGCCAACAAATTGTTCGAGCAGACTTAGGGATCTCCAAAGCCAAAACTGACATACGCTCATTGTGGAAAATGAAACCATTTACAGGACACCACAAATGTGGTACCTGCGTCTCTTGCGACGATACAATTGAAGGGGCCATGTTCGAATTTAATTCCATGAAATGGTCCCATAAAGAATTTACCAATTGCAAAAGTCGCAATGTAGTTTATGCTATCATCTGCCCTTGCCCTAAGCTCTATATAGGGAAGACAAACCAACAAATAAGCCAAAGGATTGCACAGCACAGGTCCAATATTAACCGGAAAGTATTGACCGCCCGATGGTCCAACACTTCATAGACAAAAACCATACTGAGAAAGATTTCCAGTTGACAATTCTATCTAGTATCAAAACTCCCCCCCGTGGAGGTAACCTTGATGCCATGTTACTTAAAAAGGAAGCTTACCTAATTTTGAGGTACAACTGCGTGTTGGAAGGAATGAATGAAATTTCGGAACTTCAACAAACTATTTTGTAACCCCGCGGTATGACCCCGTTCACTACACACAATGTCCACACACACAAAGACAAACTTTAATTGGGAACAATCAAGTTATGGCATCCCACCACAACAACAAGTCGAAATAACCACCAGAGCGCAGAGCTCACACGTTAATCATCGAGACATTAACAATGCAATAACACCTTTGTTGATCAATCACAGACTCTGCCATAATCCGTCCGAATAAAGCCGATTACGATATCACGGCACATGCACGCCAGATTGAGAATACGGCTCCTCATTGTGAAACTTGAAAACTACAACACCCAGAGTACCACACCAACATGTGACCGGGAATTTCACTTCCGTTTAAAAAAAGCAACAGCTGCCAGAACTCACTCCGAGAGCGAATGAAGCAGGAACGCGGAAGCCATTGTCCACGAACAAACGAACAAAGCGCCAGGTGAGAAAGGCGACCTATAACTCAGTTTCACCGAGAGTAGCAAAGCAAATATAATACCCATTAGTTACAACTTGTGTCCTTGGAATTTCAGACAAACCATACAGCCGAACAATTGCATCAGCGTGCCCAGTTAGAGTGTACACCAACGGAGACACCGATGAGCATTGAAACACCTTGTGCAAGTAAGCCATAACTACTGTTTTAAAAATAATTGCAGAGTCTATAACACACTTCAGATTAACACTGACATCGTTTTATATCAACGATTACTACAGATTGACAGAACACTCCCAACAAAGAGAAAAGTGGTGTGGCCAACAGCGTGAGAGAACTTGTCTCCACAACCTTAGAATCTAGTGAGTATAACGACAAGCATGCACAAGAGAAAGTGCAAATTTTACACGGAGTGACAAGTGATATTACCTTGTCTCTTTGCCCCCTTGCAGATCTGAATAGCCGGATATATACAGCGCCAAAACTTTAATCCGAATACAGGAATTTCGGAACACATTAAGGTAAACATTCATTGGTTAAGCAAAATAATAACAAATGATAAGAGAATAAGAGAGGCCCCATAAAGATTTTGTTTATTATTTATCGTTAGGTACCCAGTTGTGCCCTGAAGAAAAACCCTGAATCAGTGACCGGGTTTGGAAACGCGTCGGCACTTTTTTGGAAATTAATTCCGTACACCCACCAAAGGCTAAGCACCGAGTACAGTCTACAATGACTAGATCCAGCTTAAGCACAAAATAAATAGCCCAAGTGGGGATTGGTCCTAAAAATTAGTAAATAAGGCAGTATTAGGACCACTAATATGCAAATTTCTCTGGTGTATTAATGTATGCAATTGCTCAAAATAGTTAACTAAGTAGCGATAACTGTTGTTGATTTCTGTCACAGTAATTGAATGTCTAAAATTCACAGTGTATATTTTAATGTTGTTTATATGTTGTGTTGTTAGTGTTTTTTCAAATATCTGACGCATTGTAAAACTGTAATTTTGAACAAATGAAATGTAATGCAATGATATGATCAAGTTCGTCTGAGCCTCTGAATTAATTAATCGAGGTTACAAGTCTGCTTTGAAATAAATAGCAGCCACTTGAATTTGAGACCAGGTCTTCATTTTTTATAAAGTTCATTGTCCTTTCTGGTCCCATACGGACAAGACCCCCCTTGTGTGTAAAGTTCCTTTCTTAAACTGGCACCGAATTCCTGTGCGAGGTATACAATGGAATACTCGCATCCGGCAGTCATCCAGTTATCTGGAAGGAAGCAATTGTTCTCCCACTCCTTAAGAAACCTAATGCCAATCCCCTGGCGCTAAAGAACCTCCGTCCTATTTCCCTCCTTCCTGCCCCAGCAAAATTCTGGAGAAATCCACTAACACTGAGCTGATAAAGTATATTGACTTACAGGAAATCCTAGATTGCTCCCAGAAAGGATTCCGCGCCGGTCACAGTACAGAGTCTGCCCTCATTGCAGCTACTGACCGCATTTCAATGCAGGTAGACCAGGGGGGCTCAGCGGTGTTGATTCAGCTCGAATTATCGGCAGCATTCAACACCTTTGCCCCAGTGCGCATGGTCCAACGCTTGCAGGAAGTGGGGGTAACGGGAAAAGCCTTGCAGCTTCTCCAGTCCTTTCTAACTAATAGAAGGCACACAGTTAGTTGTGGAGGTTTTAGAACAAAAGATTTTGCTCTCCCATGTGGGGTATCTCAGGGCTCTTTGCTCAGTCCCACTCTTTTTAACCTATATGTGACCCTCTGGCTGAACTGGTGAGATTCTACAGATTTCAGGTGCTCTCCTATACGGATGACACCCAAATCATTGTTTCTATCACCAACGACCTGCATCGAGTTGCAGAAAAGTTCAAAACACGTATGTCAAACATCATTTGTTGGATGAAGGGCAATTCTCTAAAGATTAATACAGACAAGACCAAGGTACTAGTTTTTGGACCACAGAATTCCATCTGATCTAAGGCCTGGTGGCCTACAGAATGCAGGCCTATTCCAGCCCTCGTTAAAACAGCTACAAATCTGGGGGGTAATCTTTGATGAGAAATAACACCATCTGTCTAGAGGAGGAAAATCATCTGTCAATTTCAACAAACAGCAAACATCTCTTCCACCAGTTGGTCGGGTGGAGAGAGGGGGTGCTCTCCCGCTTTGGCTGCTCCCCCACTTTGGCTGCTCCTCCCACAAACAGCAGGTGCTGTGGCTAGGTGTTCCATGGGATTGGTAGTCCCATCAGGGCAATCCAGGCAGTTCCAGTGAGGCATGACAGAGCTAAGCGTTCTCAATTGAGGCTTGTAATTAAGCAGACTGACCCCCTTAGTAGGTCATAAGCGCTGCACGAATCCCATTCAGTCCAGCGGGCCCTCCGCGACTCCTCCAGCTCGCACTCACCCAATAGCCTCGCCCGCAGGACACCATTCCCGTTTCACAGCAAGAGATGTTGCAGCGGGAGGGGCGCCCACTCCGAAGGCAACCAAGGAGGGCCAATCCGTGTGACCGCAAGTGTGGAGGATTACAGTGGGCCCAGTTCAGATCCTGCGCCGAGTTCCGCGGCCTCAGGAAGCCTCAGGCTAGGCTTCTGGGAAGGACGGTTCTACGTACTGGGTTTGGTGCCAGCCTGACTATGTGGAAAAAGCCTGGGCCTTTCCAGGTGTCACCTAACATTTTCTTTTGACAGTGAAGGCCAATTTGAAGTAATTTAGGTTTCAGGGCCTACCCCAGCTGATTTTTCTGCTAGGGGGAAATACATTCCCACACACAGGTCATTGTCTCTGCTCTAGAATCAGTTTTTACAACTCTTTCACGCCTAATTCAGGCCAAGTGCAGGCTGAGTAATTGTTGGAGAGCTACCCGCTGGGTGACAGCTGCACTTAATAAGCATTAAAATACATACATACATACATACATATTCCAAACTAGCCTCCAGCAGCTTCAGGCAGGGTAAAAGTAGCTCTCTAAAAGTTACATTTCCTGTAGATTTAATACAAATCTGACTTTATCATTAAATTTGATTTTTATGAAATATAATAGGTTTTAGAGTGGAGTCTGTAGCTGGTACTTGTCAAACGTTATCGACTAAAGTGTATAATGACTTTCCAATGTTCCAGCTATAGCCTGCCATGTAACCTGTAAACACTGCTGTGCGGCCTTACTCAGTATGTGACCCAAGCAGACGGGCGCGCACAAACCTACCAGTGGGCAACAGAGTAATAGGCACCCCGCCTCGCCAAGCCTTGAAGTGAGTACACTCCAGGACGGGCAACTAGGCATACTAGTTTGAGAGAAGCTCTGATTTTGCAGCAGGGTGCCCAGCTGCCATGAATTCACCATAATTCACGTCCTGTCTGACGGTTCGTCTATGGGCTTGCTTCGGCTTCTGGCAAGACTGGAGGGAGACTGATAAGCCCTGGAGATAGCTATTGGAGCTTCTTGGGAATTGCAAAGACTAGCCCTACCGTGCTCCTCCAAGATGGAGCTGCCTCATGACACTGTCAAGGTGCTGGATTTATCCGACTATTACTGCTTTTAGCCCCCAATGAGCTCACGATTAAGTCCTGGCAAAATCAATTTCTGAATCCTAAATGTTACCACACGAAGGAATGCTAACCAGCACATAGTATCTTCGTCAAAGGAAATGGCTTTTCTGGCTCCTCCACTCTTTCCGTAGAACAGATGGCCCTGGAGCGCTACTAGTACCTCTCAAGAGTTATCTCCAGCCCCTGGCTCAAACTGAATACTATTTCTAGTTGTGAGTCAGATCATACTGCGGGTACTGAAGAGAATATGCCTTGTTGAAACTCTTACCTGACGTTCTTGGGGGATTTGCTTGGCCCATCAACCACTCCCCCCCTTGCTAGCTAATAGGTATAGACTTGCCAGTGGAGTACCAGGCCAGGGTCTGCCCATCAACGACCACACACTACATGTCTCCCAAAATATCCCAAATGAACAGGGTCTCAAGTTATTTTCAGCCAGCTGACTCACAGACCTTTCGCTTACCCCCTCACAGAGAAGACAACATGGCCTTGACTAAGGAGGACCTCTTGTACTCCCTTCAGGACTTCAAAATAGAATTGCGTGAAGAACTAAAAACCAATCTGACCTCCTCTATGGATGTCCTCTGATCTGAAATTAACTCAAAATGAGTTGTTCTTCAACAGGACGTGGACTCCATCTGCATGCAGTTCACTTCACCTGGACACTACCTGCCAAACCCTCACCCAGTGGGTAGACCATCTGGAGAGCACCACCAGCCATCTTAAAGCACATCTACATGCAACACTTCTGAAATGTGAGGACCTTGTAAATCGCTCTCGAATCCGACTATTACTGCTTTTAGCCACCGATGAGTTCACGATTAAGTCCTGGCAAAATGAATTTTTGAATCCTGAATGTTACCCCACGAAGGAAGGCTAACCAGCACATAGTATCTTCTTCAAGGGGATGGCTTTCCTTGCTCCTCCACTCTTTCCGTAGAACAGATGGCCCTGGAGCGTTACTAGTACCTCTCAAGAGTTATCTCCAGCCCCTGGCTCAAACTGAATACTATTTCTAGTTGTTAGTCAGATCATACTGCGGGTACTGAAGAGAATATGCCTTGTTGAAACTCTTACCTGACGTTCTTGGGGGATTTGCTTGGCCCATCAACCACTCCCCCCCTTGCTAGCTAATAGGTATAGACTTGACAGTGGAGTACCAGGCCAGGGTCTGCCCATCAACGACCACACACTACATGTCTCCCAAAAAATCTCAAATGAACAGGGTCTCAAGTTATTTTCAGCCAGCTGACTCACAGACATTTCACTAACCCCCTCACAGAGAAGACTACATGGCCTTGACTAATGAGGACCTCTTGTACTCCCTTCGGGACTTCAAAATAGAATTGCGTGAAGAACTAAAAACCGATATGACCTCCTCTATGGACGTCCTCTGATCTGAAATTAACTCCAAATTAGTTGTCCTTCAACAGGACGTGGACTCCATCTGCATGCAGTACACTTCAACTGGATACTACCTGCCAAACCCTCACCCAGCGGGTAGACCACCTGGAGAGCTCCACCAGCCATCTTAAAGCACATCTACCTGCAACACTTCTGAAATGTGAGGACCTTATAAATCGCTCTCGAAGCAATAACATCAGGCTTCGAGAGAGGAGGGAGCGGAGGGTCCAGACTTAGAGGTACTCATGGTGGGTCTGTTTTCAGAACTATTGGAGACTGGGGGCCCTAAGGTTAAGCTAGAATGAGTCCCAGGGGGAGGGGAAGTGACCCACAGATGTTTTGGTGAAATTACACTCTTTTAAAACAAAGGAGGCCATCTTCTAGGCAGCTAAATAACTGAATGAGGTGATTTACAAGGGAGCGTCTTGTCTTGTAGTTCAAGATGTAGCCCCAGCGACCCTAGCTCAGAGACAACAGTTCAGGCCAATCACTGATAAACTATGTCAAGACAACATTAAATATAGTTGGACATACCCATTTGGTCTGGCTTATCACAACAAATTCCAGCACTTCACTGATCCGCCAGAGGCGGCGGCCCTGTTCGGAGTGAAGATCTCAGATCTGGAGCACTCAACAGATCAAACGGAAGACTCGTCCACAAGCTCCCCGGCTGGCATTGACTACAGAATTTGGCTTCAGCAGCGCCATTCCTGGAGACAGGGGAAGCAAGGCACCCTTGGCTGAAGCAGTCATTTTCTACTCACCTTTGCATAGACACTTGAGGACCTTTGAGTTCCGTAATTGCTGTATCGCTTAGTCACTAATGATGTATACGGCCAGTTTGTACTGTAGGCCCCATTATGGGGAAGCTCATTACTGTGATATGCAATTCTGGATTCTCCAGAGGATTTCCTCTGATGCTCATTGTATCTTAAGTATCTCACTAATGTTCCCTACTTCTACTCCTATGCTGGTTACCTTGACCATTAGCTACTTTAATATGTGGGTTTCTGGGGCTCATGACTTACGCGCACACACACACACACACACACACACACACTCCTACAGTTATTTAGACTGTTTTTCAACTGTTGGGGAACACAGTTCCCATCCAAGTTTGTTTAGTTTCATATTTACTGTTCCATGTGGGAGACTTTTTGTAACATGCTGTGGGGGGGACGAGGAGCTGGAGCTTTAATGGGGACAACTGACACAGCTATGAGGGAGGTCTGGGGGGTGTCATTCCTCCAACCTTTACACTAAACACAACAATGATATTGACCACTTTAACCTAAAATTTCAAGGGCCTTAATTCCCTGGCAAAAAAGACAAAAACTATGAGGGGCTTTAAGAAACTCCTTTGAAACGTAGTGACGAAACACAGCTTTGTCACAAGGCCTATCCAGCCATTTACCGGTCCTCTGCACCCACTAAGCATTGCGGGGTAGGTCTTTTATGTCATTCCTCCCTCAATTACATTCATGGAGATGCCAAAGCGGATGTCAATGGTGGCGGCTCTGACCGACAAAGCGACCCGGTGCTGACTTCATGTGGCCGCACTACGTATAACCAAAGGGGGCCAGCAGGAGAGTTCCCCTAACAAACGGTGAGTGACGGTCATCACGCCCCAACATTAGCCATACAGACACTCAATCACGGGCTACTTGTGGCTAGCCCTGAAGAGACTGTTGCTGCCTAAAGGTCAAAAGTACTGGAGAAGACTCGGGAGGGGGTAAGTCGGCAGGCCAGTGGGACGTTTTTTTAGGCAGGCATCGGTGAGATCTCAGGGCCCCTCCCTTTGGATAGCGGTGTGGTCTGGCACCACCACAACCCTCTGGGCTATGTTGGGGAGCAAGGGAGGCCATGGCTTGCACCAGCCCAAGCTTGACAAGTTTTCCTAGCACAATAATCAAGAGAGAGCAAATGCTCAACCTGACACGGTGCAGAAATCACAGCAGGCACCGGTGGAACAGAGCACACCCACACTGTAAGACATACTAGAAGCGGTCACCGTTGTGCGTACGTGACTTGAATACCGTATAGACACGGTGTCCAGGGAAATATCCCTTTTCCGTGCTGACCTTAGGAAAATGGATGGCCAAGTCACAGAGGTGGAAGAGTTAACTCAGGGCCTGGCCACCAACACTAAGTCTCTTGAACAACAGGTTAGTGAGCTGCAAACCACCAGCAAGACCCTGGCAGATCAACTGGATGACTATGAAGGCAGAGCCAGAAGAAATGTCAGAATTCTGGGGGTTCCTGAGAGAGCCCAGCCACTGATTTATTTGTGGAGGAGTTAATCACACAGCATCTGTAGCCTAAAAATCTATCCCAATATTTTTCTATTGAAAGGGCACATCGAGTACCAGGTGGGAGACCTAAACCTGGGCAGCCACCCAGGCCACTACTAGCACGTGTCTTTAACTTCCGAGCTAGAGATGTGATTTTACAAACTGCAGTCTGTGCCCCTCCTCTCAAATTTAAAAATATGTATCCCATCACATTTATTTGTCACATTTATCCCAGACTTCACTATGAAAGTGAAGAGGCAGGGATAGAGCTTTCTAGAAGTCAAAAAAGCCCTCAGAGTCAAAGCACTGAAATACACAAAGTTGTTTCCTGCAAAACTCAGCGTGTAGGCCGAGGAAAAAACATGGTTCTTCACAGAGCCGGAAGTGGCCTGAGAATGGCTGGATGGATGGCGGCGAGTAGGAGGCCTAGAAAATTCTCTCAGGCACAGGACACAAATGGGGAGAGACCAGACACGGACGGCGCCTGGTCAGGCTGCAGAGGATCTCACTGATAAAGACCCATTGCTGGGTACATAGTCTGCCCCACTGCGAATTTTAGTACTTGGATGGCCTCTCCACGGGCCCCCCATGGTACAGATCCGCACTTTCTACAATCACACAGAGTGACTGAATAGCCTGGTGGGATGAGACCGGGCCCAACTGAAGTTGGAACTATACAGGGCAGGGTGCGATGGGGCAGGATGCCCGGCAGCAAGAATGGCTGAGTATATGCACAAAGAACCCTTTCACACAGACACCAAGCAATATGGTTAATCATTGACAATGGGGCTGGGAGGGCAGAACAAAGGGTCCAGGTCTCCCCCGAATCAGGGAAGGGAGGGCGACGGGCACTCTGCAATGTTGAGGTGATGGGTAGTTCAAAGTCCGTCTTGCAGGGAGCCTGGGGGGGGGGAGTTTGCAAGTTACTGGGGGTTTTCTTAGTTTTTGTTATTTGCTCAGTGTGGGTATCAGTTTGCAGTTCACGTTTTTATATGTATCTGATCTTTCCCATTGGGACCAACGATAATACAGCTCACAAACACAGAAACTACTACAAACACAGTCATGTCACAACCACCCTCCATCTCTGGCAATATTGCTCCAACGCCAGTGATCCAAACAGTGTCAGTGTTGTTTGACACTCCTGTCACGTTAAGTGCCGAGACAGCATTTAACCTGCTCTCTTGGAATGTCAATGGTTTGGGCGATAAACTCAAATGGGGGTGGTGCTCCAATACATTAAGAGACAGGCACTATATATTGTCCTGTTGCAGGAAAGCCATCCAGTCAGAAATATGTGCAAGGCACTTCACAGATGGGGATATAAATTAGTAGTATACTCTGGTTTTACCACTGTGTCCTGAGGTGTGAGGCATCAAATGCGGAAATGTTTTCCATTCATTGTGACACACTCACGCACTGATGAATATGGCCGCTTCGCGGCTTTGTCTGGCGCCGGGGAAGGCAGGCGCATAAATATCATGTTGGTATACATATCTCCGGCAATCCATACCGTGACCCTGCCAGATATGAGCAAGATGATATTAGACCTGCCGGAGGGTGAGTTGGTGATTAGTAGGGACCTCCACATGACACTGAGCGATCAACTAGATAGATCTCCACCAAAGAACAATCCACGACCCAGGAACACTATGGCAGATTTTCTGACATCTCTGGGCTTGGGGGATGTATGGAGCAAGGCACACTGGCTGACAGGACGCATTATTTCAAGGAGATTAGGTACTTAGCTAGGGGCATTTCGGATCATGCCCCCATACTGGCCCTATATGTGGTTGGTACCACCCCCACTCATAGAATAATCTCGATCAATTCCTGGTGCCTTAAAATCCCACATATTAAAACAAACCTTATGAAAGCCACAGATCACAATTTCTCCGAAAATGTGAGGCTGGTCCATTCGTCTCGAGTCATCTGGGAGACCTACAAGGCAGTGATAAAGGGTCAGGCCCTATCCCTTACTGTGGGATACAAGAAGGAAAAGTGCAAACAACTAGTAGAATCAGAGTTTGACATTCTAATTAGGGAGCAAGCAGTCACGTATACCCAGGACAGGGCAGCTGATCATATATTGGAGCTCAAGAGACAGGAATACAGAGAGTTAACAACTGAGGCAGCTAGAGAAAACCACCAGGAGCAACTTCACAGACTATAGGAACTGGTAGATTGTGCAAGTAAACTACTCGCATGGTTGAACAGGTGAGATAGGGCTGACCGTTGGTTTACAGCAATATGTGGACGGGATGGGGTTTGGACGAGGGATCCACAGGACATAGCTGAGGGGTTTGCAGACTATTTTACACAACTATATTCCCCTGTGGCCTCGGCCACAAATGAGTCAAGGGAACTGCTGGCCAACAATCGGGTCCCAGTACTAACCTCGGAAGACCGACAAGCACTTCATGCAGACCTCACGACTGAGGAAATAACGGTGGCTATACTCAGCATACAAGCTGGGAAGGCCATGGGGCCAAATGCCCTCCCAATGGAACTCCTTAAATGATGGCCACTAAAGTGACACCCCACCTGTTCAACATGTATCTCGAAAGTAAACAAGAGGGAATATTGCCCAGAGACCAACGCGTGGCCTCCATAGCTGTGATTCATAAAAAAGGAAAGCCGGTTGAGGATGTCACCTCATACCGCCCCATATCCTTACTCAATGTAGAAGTAAAAATTCTGGCCAAATTTTAGCGGCTCAACTCCTCACATTTGTGGCTGGGCTTGTACACTCAGATCAGTCCGGATTAATGCCGGCTCGAAATATCACAATTAATCTGCGGCAACTGACCGGGGTGCTCACCAGGAAGGATATGATTTAGGAAGTGCAGCCATACTGTCCTTGGATGCCCGCATGGCCTTTGATACTGTAGAATGGCCCTACATGTTTGTGGTCTAGGGTCTGGAGAAAACCTATATCGAGTGGATCCATCTTTTATACGCAGAACCACTCACACAAGTGGTGGTGAATGGGCACATGTCAAAGACAGTTCCAATAATATGTGCATTGATTCTTGAGCCTCTTGCATGCTGGATATGAGGGGACCCCCTGATACTTGGGCTAAAGTGGAGAAATGGGTGGGAAGATAGAATCTCACTCTACGCCGACGACATTTTGCTGTACGTGGCATCCCCTCGATCCTCGATTAATCGAGTCCCCCAGTACTGTTCCAATTTTGGGAGGTGCTCAGGCTACACCATTAATTGGTCTAAATTGGTGATATATCTGCTCCACGGGCCCGCCCCGGTCCTACCAATACAATGCGGAGCAATCATTGTGATGGATGGTTTTCGATATTTAGGAATGTACGTGACGGGTAATCCATAACTTTTCTATGAACACAATCTCTGTGCCCCCCTGACTCATCTACAAGGCGATGTCCGGCACTGGCGTGCACTACTGATATCCCTGTTGGGGCGAGTGGCCTTAAACAAGATTATGGCTCTGCCCCGTTTCCTATATACCCCACAAAATACGCCATATAGAGTCCCTGAAACATATTTTAAACGATAGATGGTAAAGTTAGAACATTACTCTGGGACAGTAAACCGATCGCATTGCAGCCCTTAAGCTTGTTTGGGGGTGGCATAATGGGGGATAGGCCTACCAGATGTGCGGGTATACTTCTGGTCTGCCCACCTGTCAATTATCAATAAATGGATATACAGCGCGCAGCAGGAACCGGCTTGCCGTTTGGATAAATGGCTGATCGGTAATGGGGATTCAGAGAGGCACTGTACATGAAGCCGAATAAGCAGCAGCTCACTGCCAAACAGCCCTCACAATTGCTCTATGGCACACCAACATGAGAAAATTGGGCTGGTACAATAAAATGACGCTGAATTACACCCCTGTGGCATGCGGAGATGTTGGGCAAGTTAAGCAGATATCAAGGGTTTGACAAATGGGATACTATTAGCCTGTCAACAGTAGAGGACCTTGTAAAAAGAGGCAAAATATTAGCATTTGCTGACTTACAACAGGAATATGAGTTGTCCGTGGGGGAAGCGTTCAGATATTTGCAAATACGTCACACCTTGCAGGCGGTGCTCCGGACAGAAGGTGACATACTGAAGGCCTTACCTCTGGAAGACAGATTGCTCGCGGAACACATAGACCGAAAGATAATATTACTCACCTATCGGAAGATAACCAACAATTCTCCTGATCCGCTGAGGCGCCTATATGAGCGCTGGCAGGTGGATCTTGGGGACCTAGAGGAGGAGGATTGGCGGGACGCCCTAGCCTCCTCCGAGAAGTTGTCATATCATCACAATTGAGGCTAATCCAACTAAAGGTTCTCCACAGAATATACATTTCACTGGTCAAGATGGGTCAAAGTAGAGATGCAGAGTGTCGAAGGAGATGTGGGGGGATTGGCACCTTTTACCACACAATCTAGGAATGCCAGACATACTGGAACACTGGAACTGCAGGAGTGTGTGAGGTGAGCGGCGACACCCTGACCCCGTCACCCAAATTGTGTTTGCCCAATGTGTGGAAGGCCACCGACATTACCCGCATGGATAAAATCTGGATTGCCATGGTTTTATAATCGCCAAACAAAACATTACCCATAGGTGAGTTGTCACTGAGCCGCCAACCCTTGAGGAATGGGAGCGGGATATGGATTGGTGTATGTTCGCAGAAAATGCGGTATACATGTAAGAGGCTGCCCCAAGAAGTGGGATCGAGTATGGGGAAAATGGAACACACAGGGCAAATATTTGTGTTTCCCTCTCTGCTCCAGAAAGGGGCCCCACCACCATCTCAATTCATCAGCAATTGGATTCTGCAGATCCAATTGCTGATGAATTGAGATGGGGCAGAGAACTTCTCTTAGATTACATAATAAAAGACCCTTGAGAAATGCGCTGTCCTCGTAGTGGTTTTGAATGTCTTTGCGTGACTACATTAAATGTTTAGAGTAATAATGGACAATACAATGGAGTACTAATAGTTTAACACAGAGATTGATATATTGGCTAAAAAAGGGTGGCACGCAAAGCAGGTGCCTTTTCGCCTACTTTAGGTATCCGTGACTGGTATAGGATACGGCACCCGTTACGCACGCATCTACTTTGAGACAAAGAAAAATTGTAAATTAAATAGAAGGAAAGGAGTGCATCTTGCTTCATTATAACTTCATTACTTTCTAAAAGTGGCATTTTCAGAATTGTGACTTCAAATCTGACATTTACCATTAAAGAGGATTTTAAATTACAATTCCTCAGACACCAAAAAATGATATTTCTACCTGCTCCCAAACTAAAATTATCAATTATAAAATGTAATAAGCTAACCCAGTGTTATTCTATGAGAGAGGTAGGCCTCATAGTAGTTAGGAGTTTTTCACTACCAGGACATGTAAACGTTACAAGTATATTATATGTCCAACTTTTAAATACACTGCAAACCGTACTATGGGCAGTTCAGGACCTACCCCATGGGTGACGTACATGCATTAAAAAAAGGGAGGTGTAGGCCAGGTAAAAGGTTAAAGGGCTACTTAAGTGGGTGGCACAATAAGTGCTGCAGGCCCACTAGTAGTATTTAACTTTCAGACTCTTGGTACCTGTAGTACCACTTTATTAAGAACTTATAAGTAAATTAAATGAGCCTATTGGGTCTAAGCAATGTGTAAAGAGGGAAGAATAAGCACTTTAGTACTAAGATGGCCGCTTCTCCGCGCAGCGGTCGCGATCAGCGGGCGCGCCTCTGTCGCGCCGAAGTCGAGCCTAAGTCCTGCCCATCTGCGCCCGTCCGCGCCAGGCTGGGCCAGGGGGCCACACACTCTGCTATGGCGGACATGTCTTCTGCCCCTCCAGGTACGTCCAGATTGTATACGGCTGGCGATCTGCTTTCCCATAGACATGTGCCTAATATGTATTGTTCTACCTGCACATTCCCCTTTCAGGGATTTAACTGTAATAATTGTGGACTTACCCTGGGTAGGTTGAGCAGATGTAAAAAGAGGAAATGCCCATATACACAGAGTCAATTGTCTGTAATCAATCCTCTCTCCACTCAATCCAAATTGCATTTTTGGAGCATCAATTGTAGATCCCTTCCTAAACATCAAAATCACATTTATGACTTTCTTGTTGATGAAAAACCAGATGCCATTTTCCTAACGGAAACATGGCTCCAGGCGAGCTCGGGACCGGATATTGCCTTTGCAATTCTCTCTGGCTACGTCATGGTAAACAAAGACAGAGATATTGGTAGGGGTGGCGGCATTGCCATAATATTTAAATCCAACTTCAATTGCAAATTTGAAGCGTTTCCGCTACAAGGATGTGAGGCTGCCCTTTTTAAATTAGCTATTACTGCCCAGACGACCTTATCCGGTCTATTGATATATCGTCCCCCTGGGAATTCCAACTCATGGGTGACGTCCTTTTCGGAAACCATTGCCCCATTGATCCTAAAAGCCGCAAATTTCACTATCTTAGGGGAGCTAAATTTACATCTGGATGATCCCCTTTGCTCAATTAGCAAAACTTTTTTAGCGGACTTAGAAGCACTCAATATTTTACTATGCAATTCAGGATCTACACACTCGGCGGGGCACCTGTTGGACCCTGTTCTGTTGAATCTTGCTTATGACTGTGAATCGGCCGCTCGTCCCTTGGATTGGTCGGATCATATGGCAGTTAAATTTTCTCTCCTGTGCACTACGAACATAGCAGTTGATGCTATTGCCTCAGGTGAAAATTACGCTGCTGGGGCAAACTTAACATCACTGAGTTCAACCGGTACCTATCTAGCACGTCGCCTAATGCCACTTCGTCTCTTTTGGTATCGGAAGCAGCAGTCTCCGAATGGTTGACTACTGCTGTAAATAAACTCGTTCCTCTTACACCCTTACACGTCTTGCCCCATCGTCATCCTGCAGCATGGTTTTCGGACAATTTAAAAACTACGAAATCCAAATGTAAGGTACTTGAGAGATAATGGAGGCGTTCTTATTCCTCCTCCTGCAAGATGGCATATAAGGTAACTCTTAGAGATTATCACAAACAATGTAAGACCGCGAGAGCCACTTATATTGTCAATACCATCACACATGCTCAGAATTGCCCGCGCACACTATTTTCTGTGGTGAAAAAACTTACAGGAGCAGACTCCATCCCTGCCCCCCCAGTCTTGAATGCAGTACAGTGCAACTCAATCGCTGAGTTTTTCATCGCCAAGGTAGAACGGATCTACGACTCCTTAGGTCTCGAACCTTTGAGCGCAGATTTACCCTCTACTCCTGTGCCAGCTCATGACTGTCAGCTCCCCACGATAATTAAACTTTCTGAGTGGTCACTCTTCGATGACGTCTCCTTCGCCGGCTGCCTTAAAAGCATCAAATCCGGCTCTCCCTGTGATCCTGTTCCGGCAAAATTTTTAAAACAGCTTGATTTAAACTCCCGTCGCGTAGTGATGAAACTTCTTAATGCTTCACTGATGGAAACATGTGTTCCACAGAAATGGAAGCACGCGATGGTGGTTCCCTTGCTGAAGAAGGCCGGAGCGGATGTGGTAAACTTATCTAATTATAGGCCTATCTCGTTGTTGCCTATCTTCTCGAAAATCTTGGAAAGGCACATACACTCTCAACTATCTCATTTGGCAGAGAGTTCGGGCTTTCTGCATCCATCACAATCTGGATTTAGAGCTCATTACTCCACGGAAACTACTCTCTTGGGAGTCACTGAGAATTTACGGCACCGTATCGATCGCGGGAAGACATCGGCGCTTATCCTGCTGGATTTAAGCGCAGCGTTCAATACCGTGTCCCATTCCATTCTTCTCACATCCCTCCAATCCTTGGGAGTTGGAGGTGCAGCCCTGACTTGGATAGCCTCCTTTTTGAGTGAGCGCACCTTCCAGGTCTTTTCGACCAAAGCATCTTCCAATATTTGTGCATCAGGGGTCTATTCTCAGTCCATTACTTTTTAACATCTACGTTAGACCCCTGGCCACTATTGTGGAGGAAGCTGGCTTAACCTTGTTTTCGTACACCGATGATACACAAATTATCTTCTCCCTGTCTAATAGGGAGGGTAATGATGTTTCGGCTCTTAAACAAGGATTGTCCCAAGTGGCAAAATGGATGCAGGCAAATTTCCTTAAATTAAATGGCGATAAGACCGAGATTGTGATCCTGGGCAAGGACAAAGATCTCTGGGGTCCCCAACATTGGCCCGAGAGCATGGGTTCTATCCCGAAGCCCGTGACCCAGGTTCGCAATCTCGGAGTCTTAATCGATGAAAAGCTCACAATGCGACAACAGGTCGTCAAGGTGGCTTCCATCTGCTTTGCCACGTTAAAATGGCTCCAAAAAATCTTGTGGATGCTTCCTACCTCCACACAAAGGACGGTGGTCCAGGCTTTGATAATATCTCGCCTGGACTACGGGAATGTCCTATATCTTGGTGCCGATTTGACAACTTTGAGCAAACTTCAGGTTGTTCAAAATGCGGCCGCACGGCTGCTACGCAATGTTCCTCGGAAGATATCTGCCTCCCCAGCCCTCTATGATTTGCACTGGCTAAAAATTAAGAACAGAATTAAATTCAAGACCCTTTGTTATATCTTTAAGATAAAACAGGGCTCTGCCCCTAGGTATCTTCAGAACCTCATTCATGTTTACAGGCCTAGCCGCAGTCTGAGATCTGCAGGAAAAGGAGATTTTGTTGTTCCTAGATTTAGGCTGGTGAAGATGGGCGGCCGCTCTTTTTTCCATTTAGGCACCAAATTTTGGAATGCTCTGCCTGTGACGCTGAAGTTGGAAACTGATCTTCTTCGGTTTCGCAAGGGTTTGAAAACTTGGCTTTTCCAGCAACAACTCTGAACAGTCTTTGGGTAGCTTCGCTTATTGATGCCCAGTAGTTCTTTCTTCTTCAGTCTATCCCTTGGCGCCGGGAAACCCACTGCGGGTAGCTGTGCGCCTTATAAGTTTAAATAAATAAATAAATAAATAAAATAAGTGCACAGAGTCCTAAAACCAACAAAATGAGTTCAGCAAAAAAAGAGGGGTAAAGGCAAAATGTTTTGGGGATTACCACCCAAGAGTGTCAGGTCTAACATAGTAGATATATACGTAAGTAGATCTACATATGCAAAGTCACCTATGTAAATTAGGTACAAACAGTTCTTTTCTCATTTCTGGTAGTGTATTCTATTAACCTTCTTGGGGAAAATTCCCAAAGATATACTAGCAAGCTTAATAACATGCATACTTAACAATATGACCTTGCATGAACAAAAAATTGTTTATACCTCTTATTCACAAAAACTGTAGGTCTGATACACAAGGACCCTATTTACAGAGGAACATGTAGGGCCCGATTCACAGGACTAACTTAAGACAAAATCCTAAACTTACTACCATTTTGGTATTCACAGAAGGCACTTGCTCGTTTTGGTATTCACAGAAGGCACTTACTCATTTCGGTATTCACAGAAGTTAGAAGTCCTAACTTTAGGACTCCTAAATGCCTTCTGTAAATACCGAAAGTCTTAAAATTAGGATTTTTCTCAGTTTAGTAGTAGTAAAGTTAGGAGTCCTAACTTTAGGACTCCTAAATGCCTTCTGTGAGTATCGAAAGTCTTAAAATTAGGATTTTTCTCAGTTTAGTAGTCGCAAAGTTAGGACTCCTAACTTTAGGACTCCTAAATGCCTTCTGTGAATACCGAAAGTCTTAAAATTAGGATTTTTCTCAGTTTAGGAGTCCTAACGTTAGAAGTTCTAATTTTACTATTCCTAAACTGGGAAAAATCCTAATTTTAGGACTTTTGGCATTCAAAGAAGGCATTTAGGAGTCCTAAAGTTAGGACTCCTAACTTTACTACTAAACTGAGAAATATCCTAATTTTAAGACTTTCGGCATTTACAGAAGGCATTTCGGAGTCCTAAAGTTAGGAGTCCTAACTTTACTACTTCAAACCGAGAAAAATCCTAATTTTAAGACTTTCGGCATTCACAGAAGGCATTTAGGAGTCCTAAAGTTAGGACTCCTAACTTCTGTGAATACCGAAATGAGTAAGTGTCTTTTGTGAATACCAAAATGGTAGTAAGTTTAGGATTTTGTCTTAAGTTAGTTCTGTGAATCGGGCCTGTAGATCCTACAACTAGGTGTAAATAGCCTCATAGATGGAATTCACCTAAACATACATCTAAATAGAGATTTATGAGTCTCCACCTCCTCAAATCAGGGGAGAGGGTGGTGGGGTGGGGAGGCTCTTTCAACTGAATTTACAATTGTAATGTTACTATTGGTAACTTTCCCTCTGCTTGTGGAGCCTGCCACTAGGATGGAGCTATCCCTATAGAAAGTAATATGGAATTTTACAAATATAAATTTTAAATGAATAAAATCATCAATATTATTATTGTTAATTACAAACATTAAAACACATTTCCCAACTTCTGTTCACCTAGTACTACTACAGTAACAATGGACAACATGCCTACACTACAACTTAACATATTAATGCACTGTAATATTTAACTGTTTATTTAAATATTTTTAAATGAATACAATTAGTTAAAATGTAAGGTACCCAACCCTACCCATTACAGTACAATTTGTGTTTACTGTGTCACAATCATGCCTGCAAGATATGAAACAAAATCTATATTTTTATGTATCTTTTGGATTGTTTAAATTGAAAATATTTATTAATGACAATAAAATACACATAAATAGAGTTTTGTTTATAATGTTATTTCATTTCCTTTATCTCATATGTTAACCTGCATGTTAGTGCTATTTCTGTCTCTTGATTTCTATGCAGGTTGTGTTGTACTACCAGATATTGGCCATGTGTGGTGCTTGATTTACTCCAAGGGTGAGATGAAGTACATGTGAGCCTTGTTTGTCAGCAGGAGTACTGTTCTAGATTTAAATGTGTATTTTGTGAATTCCAATTGTATTGCTTTTATAAGTGTGTGGGTTTTGAATTAGCAGGTCACTCTATAAACCTCTCATCCAATTTCACTTCATCCCTCCAATTTTGTATGAATTATTTTCTATTTTCTACCACTCTCTCTTGTCCCTCCAACATTTAAAACTAAAACCAGGGGGCATATTATCAAGAAAGGGCGATACATTATCGCCGCTTTTATAGGTAGGAAACTGCTGCTAAAGCGGCGATAATGGGCTTGATAATATGCCCTTGTGAATTCCCATAGAAGCACAGGTTTACACCAGAACCTGGGCTGCTATGAGAATTCACAAGGGCATAATATCAAGCCCATTATCACCGCTTCAGCAGCAGTTTCCTGCCAATAAAAGTGGCGATAATGTATCGCCCTTGCTTGATAATATGACCACTACTCTTTTACTTAAATGTGTGGAGATCTCAGTCATCGGGTTGGAGATCTTCAGATAAAAAAAGAAGCAGAGAACTCCGGCAGTAGGTCTGTGAATTGCATTTTCTAGTATGTGAGTAGTACTACTAGATTATGAAGCGTCTGAAAAATTAGGTAAACTTTCATCCTATTTTGGCGGCAACTGGAAATCTGCATTCCTGAGACACACTCCAAGTTGAGGGTGTGCTTAATAGGCTTCGTTGTTTGTCTGTGGGGTGAAGAGAACTTTCCTGAATGCACGTACGAGGAGTGTTTATAAGAAGCTTCTCCAATGAGCAGCTCGTGGGCTACTGATAGTTCTCCAGCTACCAGTAAGTAGCTCCCCTCTATTCAGGCCAGCCTATTAAGTTAGAAGCTTTTACTTGGTTTAATCAATAGATGTATTCTACATTTTTAAAAAGTGTATATTTTGAGAAGTCATGAGCTTCTGTTTGGATAAAAATTGTTGAATTTCTAAAATAAATTTTAGAAGATTTCTAAAAGATAACTAATGCTGCACTGGGGGGATGTATCACTAATATTATTACATTGGTTATACTGGCATTGCATCTATTGCTGTTATGTATTAACCATGTTGAGGCATTCCAAACAGATAAAGCATTTATTTGACATTAAAGCTGATGTGCTGAGGTCATCACTACTGGTAATTTTGCACAGGGTGATCATTAATATTAGCTTGTCTGATGTGGTCACTATTACACTACAGGATCAATATTATCTGTTAGAAGCTCAAGATGTTTTTATTGAGCATAATCAGCTCTCATTACAGAACAGGTTGGATGTGCCTTGTTTATATTTTGTATATTACAGTTTATTTAAAGTGTACATCCAAGGCCATTTAATCATCATTTTACATTTGCACTTTATCAATTCGTATAGATGTACTATTTTAAGAACACAGTCTTCCATTGAAGATCAAAGGCATTATTATGAGTTCAGTGGTCCAAAGGAATATCAATCCTGTGATGGCGGTCTGGATACCGCCACACTGCGGGCCCCTGTTCGACTGCCATAGGACCAATGTGGCCGTCAGGGATCATCAATCCTGTGGCAGTCGCACAGCAATCAGGAGCACTAATATGCTGGTGGTGCCGCTGAGGCACCACCAAGCCTATTAGGAGCTGGCTGTCCACCGCCCTTTTCATGATGGTGAGCCTGCCATGAAAAGGGTGGCGGCAAGGCAACAAAGGGGGCCCCCTGTCGCTGCTGGGCTTGGGGGTGCATGTGGGGGCACACGTAATGCCCCCATAGTTTTGCACCCGCAGTTCCTGCACGATGTGGCATGTATGCACTGTCTGCTGTAGGACTGCCAAAGTCGTAATAAGGACTCAACTGTTGCAACTATCATCATCCCTTGCCACTAGTTCATGCCAAATATATGCCACACTGTGCAGGTGCAGTCAACTCTCTGAGAACGGCAGTCTGCTTGTCAGGCTCTTTAATGAGCCTGACAGACAGCTGCATTAGACTGCTCCAGCACCGCCCCAGACCAGGATTTAACTCCTAATCTGGCAGGCGGCAGCAGCACACTTTGGTGGTCTTACAGTGGACGGTGCAGTGCGAAGCTTACCAAAATTTCCCTTTACCCTTATAACAATCTTAAACCACTAGGCTCATTTCCTCATCATTCCTCAGTCTCACATTATTCTTGATTATTTCTCAGATGTCTACAAACCATGGTCCACCGATGGATCTTTTTGTTGAGCTGACAGGGACTAGAATACTAAGATACATGAGCAATTATTCTATGTGGACCTGGAATAAATAATTGTTACCTCAAACCAAATTCAAAACCTTTCTCAGAAACAGATACAAATGCCTTGACACAAGTAATATGACTAAAAGAATGAGACAGAATCGATGAAGATAATTCATAGAATACATTTATCTAATGCCTCGTATCGCATAGACAGGTCAAGAGAATACATTTCAAATCAGATTTAATGACAACGTTTTATTACAAGTAGCATCACCACACAAAATAGGTCATTATTAGACAGTTGGAAATTTTCTGTAGAGAGAAACAAGATACTTTTGAGGTTCACATATTAATCATACAAACCAAAGCAAAGCTGATCGCTTCAAGTTCGTCCTCATTTAGATCTGGTCAAGTCTGAACTGCAGCATCACGGGCCACAGTCCGGGTCAGATAACCTCTCAGCTGAAAGGTTATTTTCGTGCACAACTTTACCAGCCGGCAAAGTACAGGATGTGAGGTCGCAGGTAAATATAGTTGAGTGTATTAATGTCTATTCCACCCAGTATGGATGGAAAAGGGACATAGAAAAGACAATAGGAATCAAAGGTTTGTCCGACAGCATGCCAGGCAGGAAAGGAAATGACATCCAGCCCAACTCCTCCTCTGATGGGGCAATCATACCTCCAATTGTTTACACCCCTTAACGTATCAATTTCATCAGTCCATGGGATTCTCATTGGTCACTCACAGTGGGCTGTTGTGGGGTGATCAGTGAATCACAAAAATCCATAATTAAGTAATCCTTTTAGCAAATTTCATTAGAATTCATTAAGTTCAATTGTATTTCCATTTTGTCACTCCTACGGATGTGGGTGGAACTATACTTTTGCTCACAGTCCTTCCGTTCCGAGACGCTTTTCCTCTGGGTTTGCACAATACTGTTACCATTCTATTGAATATGCTTCTTAGCTAGAAGAGAGTCCATTGTTACCTGATATAGAAATTAAACTTCAAAGCAAGTTCTCATAGGGCTTAGGTGACTGGTTTTACATTAACACAGGGAAAAGAGAAGCATTTGAGGCCTACATGAAAATTAGCTGAATCACTACCATTTAATTGTATTATAAATCACACAGTCATAAATGCATTTCGATTCTCTCCATTATGGCAGTTATAGTTTCTTTCAGGTTCTACATATCAATACTAGGCACTACTAAAAATTTCCTTTTAAGCATTATTTGTACGTTACCATTTTCAAAGCAAATTATTAACATGTAACTCTCAGATACATGTGTTATTGTATAAACGTTACAATAGCTCATATTTGCACTATGTCATATCTCTCTAAATTAAGCAATTAAGCAATTTTGCATTTTAAAAGCTTCATTATTTATGTATATATTTCACGTACGATGCACACTTGAATGTTATCACAAAAACTCTATGTTAACAATATTTTATTTTCTCACAACATGTAAATGCATTCATGTGTAGTTCTCATTGTATCTCTTTTTGTTTACATTTCGTATCATCATGTTAGAGCACTCTGCAAGCTTTTATGATGCAGCATGTATTCTCACGTTTTTCGACTTAGCAGGTTAACGTATCTTCATCAAGAAATATTTGTTATAATGATCTTTTACAGGTGAGAATTGATAAAGGTAGACATCAGATAATATCCACCCTCCATCAATTCCCCCTTTGATGGTGCATCAAGCCTTCACACAATCTTATCTTATCATCACTTGATCATACTCTGATGTCACATTAGAATGCATCTGTCTTCATTTGTTTCAGTCTATCCTGCTCCAAGTTTTTCATTTCATCATAATGTTCACACTGGCTGTCTTCTAATTAAATGCATGCTCTATTTATTTTCTTTCCTTTAATAATAAAAATAATAATACTGAGCTTATAAAGCGCCTGGTTACACTAGCCAGTGTGTCCCCGCGCTGTGCCGCTGAGGAACCCGTCCTGGCCTGTTCCTGTGAGGTGCCCACTCCTGTGCACCACAAGGTGAGGCCAGGCATCCTAGCGGTAGGGCCGGTGTGGAGATTAAGCAAGCTATTGCCCAGAGTTGCAGAGTGGGACCCATGATTAGAGTAGGCACTGAGGCGAGAGAATTATCGGGTCCGAGGACATTGAGCCCAAGACCCTGCTGCAACGGGAATTGAACCCTGGTCCGGGCCAGACCTCTGCATCAGAGACTGCCGCTCTAACCAGTGAGCCACACTTCTCCACTCCAGTGAGCCACACTTCTCCACTTTAGCTTCTCTTCAACTCCTTTACGCGTACAGTAACAATATATTATTACTATGATCAGTTAATCAAAGTCAATAGTTATTAGTGGTGTCAGTATTTTTCCCACTAGGCTTACTCCCAGTGCTGCAACCCAGCTTCCCACAAATGAGAATCCCTTCCCAATGGTTTCCCAAGCACCATCAGCTTTAAGTTCTGTTATTTCTTTCCATAAATTAGTAATGTTGCTAATATATCTCTGCAAATCTTTACATTTGTCAGGGATATAAGTACAACATTGTTGAACCTCTAACATGCAACAGACTGCCTTCTTTTGCTAGAATTACATTTAAAGCAAGCTGGTTTTTTAAAACCATAGATCGGAAGGCAACCATTTCTGTATCTATAACAAGAAATCCACCAGCAGTATCAGTTGACAGCCGATCTACTACATTTGAAAGTTTCCATATTTCGTTTGAATTTAGTATTACCCCACCTAAGGGTATTATAGCTCCAAAAATATCCCCAATAATTTCAGCAGCACTAATTCCTCTGTTTAAACATGTGTGTCTTTTCTCATTGGTTCCACTGTTTTCATTTACATGATACAATTTGGGAAAAACTATTTCCATATAACAACATCCATACCATTGTTTTTGTAACCTGTAATTAGCATTTCTCCCACAAACATAATATACTCTTGGGAATACAGGTCTGCCCCTGTTAAAAATGTTCCCCAACCTCCTACAGGTATGAAGGTATTATCACATTCACTGGAACCAACAAATGTATTGTTACGGTCTGTTTTGTGTCTCAATATTCATAACTTCCCTCGATGTTGCCAATTCAGAGCCATAGCTGCATGTGTCTCCTCTTTTTTAAATTCACCCACATTCACTGGAACCAACAAATATATTGTTACAGTCTGTTTTGCGTCTTAATATTCAGAATTTCCCTCGATGTTGCCAATCCAGAGCCATAGCTGCATGTGTCGCCCCGTTTTTAAATTCACCCTCTCTGTGCGCCCATGGGGGCATCCTTTTTTGCAATTTATATAATCTTTTTCCACATTATGTAAAGCACAAGTCAGATTATATCAATGCGCATACACTGTATCTATAGTTATTGTAGGTTGGAAACATTTTCCCATTATTTCAGCTTTCTGTGCGTCTGGTACTATATTTAAATTTGTCTTGATTGGAACCTCTGAAAAGATCAAATCATAATTTGAATGAACTTGTTAGTACACTAATAGAAATACCATAAGAGGTAGGTGGTGATAGGTTACTCCTTCAGACCGAGAACAAGGTAATTGCATACACACATAACAGTCTCTCGCATCCATAGTATCAACATATTCATAAAGGAGTTTTGTAAACATGTTTAGTGAAAAGTCATTAATAGTCTGATCATGATATAAATCCGTATTTGGTAATTTGTTAGTCAGAACCGGTTGTATGTCGGAATAACGATTTCCTATACAACGACTTCCTTAACCATGCAGTCTCTTCAATGACCGAGTCTTAACCACGAATTGCTTTACCACGCATTCCTTTACCACAACTTTTTCTAGTAAAGGCATGCATGGTCAATAGCTATCCGTGGCTGAGGTTACCAACCCCTCCCTTTCCCCCTGAGCCCTAAATACACCCCCCATGCTCCTAAATCCTACCCTGAACATCCCACAATACCTCAAAACTACTCATAACCCCCATAGTCGCTAAAAACGACTCCTAACCCCCACCCCATAAATCCACCCCGAACACCCCAGCCCCTTAACACTACCCCAAAACACCCACTCCCAAAAACTACCACAAACACCCGAACCCCCTAAAAATTATCCTGAACTCCCGCCCCTAAAAACTATCCCGTTCCGTTTTTACCCCCGCAAAACTACCACAAACCCCCACTCACCCTAAAAACAACTACTAACCCCCAACCCCTAAAAAGTACCCCAAATCCCCACCCCCCTAAAAACCACTCCTAACTCCCCACCCCTAGAAACAATCCTGAACCCCCACCCCTAAAAACTTCCCGAACCCACTCCCACCCCCTAAAAACTAATCCTCACCCCCACCCCCTAAAAAGAACCCTAAACCCCCAACCCCTAAAAACTACTCCTAATCCCCACCCCTAAAAACAACCCCAAACCCCCACCCCTAAAACTACCCTGAACCACCTCCCACCCCTAAAAACAATCCTGAACCCCCAACCCCTAAAAACAATCCCAACACTCCACCCTCTAAAAACTACTCCCCCTTAAAAGTACCCCAAACTCCCCACCTCCTAAAAACTACTCATAACTCGATCCCCAAAAACAATCCCAAACCCCCACCCCTAAAACCTATCCCCTCCCACCCCTAAAAACTACCCCGAACCCCCACCCCTAAACAAAATCCCTAATCCTCACCCCTTAAAACAATCCCACCCCCAACTCCCTAAAAACAACTCTGAGCCCCCTCCCACTCCCTAAAAAGTACCCCGAACCCCCACTCCCTAAAAACTAGCCTCTTACCAATCCTGTTCTTTCCGATGCTTCTCTCTCCGTGCCCCTCCCGAACACTAGACTGACTTTGCCTTAACCACGCACATGTCTGGGATGCTTCGTAAACTCATCAACACCAAAGGCAGAGCATCAGGCCATTTCAGGGATGTGGACGCACACACTTTTGCCAATCGAGACTTTAGAGTTCCATTCACCTGTTCATCCACTCCAGATGCCTCAGGCTGATAGGCAAAACTCACCTTTTGTTCAATTTGCAATGCAGCACAAAGCATTTGTTAGAACTGGCTATTTCTGGTAGGCTAAGGCTGACGCCAAAGCCAGGCAGAAACCACCATTCTAGTCAGGGCAAGGGAGTCACACACCAAGATAACCCCTGCTCACCCCCTTGGTAGCTTGGCACGAGCAGTAAGGCTAAACTCGGAGGCAATGTGTAAAGCATTTGCGCCAGCACACAACAGCAACAACATCCTAGGCACACCACAAAAGGAACTCCACACAAGGTTATATGAAAATACCTTCTGTATTGTCAAAACACATCAGATAGAAATCACACATGTACATTGTGCCAACTGGCACGGGCAATATTCACAAGGGATTATGTACAGGACAGGGCCACATAGGCCACTGTCAGAATCCACACTTTTAGAAATAGCACTTCTAGAACATAGAATATAGGATATAAAATCACTGTAGCACAAATTAGCAAGTATAGCACACAACCAGTAACTACTGGTAACAGGTAAGTACCACCTACGCAACCCTAACCACCTTAGGAGAATGTCACGCAGGGGACCAGGACCTCACTAGGACCACCTGTACTGGAAAGAACAACCACCTAAGAATAAAATACATTTAGGGGTATCAGCAAGAACACATTACACATGATGCATCACAACATTCAGAGGTGTAGGGAAAAGGTAAACACATGATGTATAAAAATACATTCAGCGGTGTGAGAATAAGGCACATGATGCATCAGAACACATTCAGAGGTGCAAGGACAAGGAAGACACATGATGCATAAAAATATTCAGAGGTGCCAGAACACAACTCAATAGCGCAAAAACACATGATGCCTAAAAAACATTGAGAGGTGCAATAAAACCACACAATTGCGCAAAAACTTACATAAGCCACCACCTGTGGCAGTCCCTAGGCCAACTGGCCTTGTTGGGGCTAGGACGCCCTGTGTCCAAAAGTCAAGGGCCTAAACGTGGCAGCTGCCCACAAAGTGCTGGGCAGCTGTAGACAATCCCAAGCGCCTAAACGGTGCTGCTGCCCACTAATTGCTGGGCAGCTGGGAATCAAAACTGCGACAGGGTCCTCACTGACCCTAGAACAGAACTGCGCCAACTGTTGGAGCCAACTGGCTCTAAAGACACATATGCGCAGGCTGTAGCCACACGGGGCTCTGTAAATAAAGATGTCCACCAAGTCCCTCGTGGGGATGCTAAAATCACTGTGGCCTTGGAGCACCTTGGCTCCTCTCAAAAATAAGGGGGGCGGGGGGCCAACTCAGCTCCTTAAAAAACAAACATGCTCCCGCACCGGCGGAGCCTCTCGTGGGCTCTTAAGCAAAATATGCCCCCCGTCGGAGCCTCCGGGGGCTCAGGATACAACCATGCCCCTGGAAGCCTAGGGGCCGCCGAATACAACAATGCCCCCTACGGTGGGGCGGCCCACTGCCCTCTGGGGCCGCCCTACAGGCTGACTGCATTCGGGGCCTTGCGCTGGCCCTATCACCTGCCCGGAGCCCCCACATGGATGCTCACACTGCTGGAGGAGGGGGCGGGCACCGGCAATGTGCCCCGACGCCCCCCCTCGGCAATATCAACGGAGCCCCACTCACCGGGAGTCTTGACGCGCCGGTCTCTTCCTCGCCGCCGGCCTCCTCTCGCGGACACGGGCTCTCCTCCTCAACCGGAGACCCTGCCACATTACGCCCGGCCGCACTTCCGTCTTGCGGGGCCTGCCCACGGTCAGGCGGCCCGCATCACTTCCTCTTCCGATGACGCGGCGGGAGGCTTGGCTGGCTGGGCCAATCCCAGCGCGGCCTTCTCGGGAACCAGCGGCGCTTCGGACAAATGCCGGGTGGGCACCGGCTTGTTAAAAAATAAACAATAAATCGAGGTGGGCACTCGTAAATAATTAAATAAATACGGGCAAAGTTGCAGGGTAGGCACCTGCCAATCCTCACGCAAAATGCGTGACGGCGACACGCTCGCACTACAGCAAAAAGCGCTCTCAAGCGCTACGGGACCAAATAAAGCGCTCTCCCAGCGCTATAAGCAATAAAGCAGCCCCCATGAGTGAAGGGGGCAGGAGAGCCAGGCAAAGAGGTCCCCAAAAGTCCTGGGCAGCAAAAAATATGGAGCAAGCAGCACCCAAGGAAAAAGAAAAGTCCTTCAGCAAAGTGAAGCAAAGGGGACCCAGTAAAAGGTCTCCAGAGTCCAGGACGTCAGTAGTCCATCAGGTATCCAGGGGCTGGGCAGGGCCCAGGGATTCCCCTGGGCCCAAGCAGCAGCACGCCCCTGGCAGGATTCAAGTTAGAAACAAGAACATTTTTAGAGTGTCACAGCACCCTTTTTATACCCAAAATCCTTTGTCTAAAGGGTGCCGGCAGTGTGAGAACCAGCTAGAACTGGTTATAGGGAATTCCTTTCACTGACCAGGCTAGGGACATCAGACACACCCCAGGGGGTGGAGCCAGCATTGTTTGGGGAAAACCCAGCCTCACTCAGGACCCTCAAACCAGACGGTCAATCCACAAGCAGGCCCAGGCTCACTCCTCCCCTCACATCAGCATGCTAAACACTCCATTCACCACCGGGGCAGACCCTCCCAGACTCTTGGAGCCAGGCTCACCAGCCAACCTCAGCCAATCACACGCCAGACACAAATTACACAAATATGCTGTAGTGTAGCTCCTATTTTCCCAATAGGCTCTGCGCATTGGAATAGTACCTACAGCAGTAAAGACCTAGGCCAGACGTTAACTAGGTCTACTACTGTCGAAACTAGACTTAATTTTTGGGTTTGCCAGCTAAGCTCAGAGTTCGCTAGAAACTTTCTCGAATGTTCAAGGAAGGATGAACTCCCCTGATTAGACAAGAAGGGATTTAGTTTCTGACAACCATAGAACATGACAACTTTGCTCTCCCCTAATCAAGAGTCAATCTCGAGAGTCGTGTGAGCACAAGGCAATTATTTTACTCAGTCAGTACGTGCATTCTTAGTCTCATCAGAATGTAGAGAAAAGGAAGAGACGGGCGTGTTCAATAAAAGATGTTATTTATTGATCAGTCTCTTTTCTCGTACAAGAGAAATGGATCGATATTATTGCAATACTTATAGTTAAGTAAAGTGCATACATTAGAAGCAATAGTATAAAATAATATTGTAAAAACATTGATATGGTTTCTGAGCCATATGATGTTTAAAATGATTAAAATATATTTACATACACATATACATTTGACTAAACGTACTCAACTGGTGTTTCTAAATACGCCTACCCCGTGTACCTGACCTAAGTCTAATGCGTGGGCGGGAATAGAAAGTTACAGTTTAGTTTAAGTTTGTTTTTGCCAAGTGAATAACTAAAGAATTCTCTAGGAGGGGTTATTCAGTTCTGTACCTGGAATTTAGGATGAATGAGGAATGGTATCTCTTTCTCTGCTCTCGATATTCCAGGCTGCCTGCGAGGGCTGCCCAGAAGCGCCGGTGCTGGGTCTCTCGGCTTGAGATAGCAGCGCGTCTCTCAGCGCGTCAGGAAGGCGGGGCTGCTGCCTGCGGGGTCTGCTTCTGCTCTCGGCTTCGGCAAGTATGGCTGCTCCGTCTTGTCACCACGCGTGTGTTTGCATAGGGCAAGGTCGGCAATATTTATACCTTAAAGGTGCCGAGATTGACGTAAGGATGGACATAGGTACGTCAATAAAGATGTCATACGACTTGCTCGTTAGCACATTCTTTACTAAAGTTCTCTGTGAAATCAAAACAATGGCCGCACGGATTATCCAGGTTGTCATAGGTTTGATTTGTTATGAGAACGTCGTATGCCTTATCAGGGGCTGGAGGAATATCGCTTGTCTAATTAGATCTCAAGCGTTATGACCTAATCAGATAACACGTTCCTGTGCCGTAGTGTGACTGCGTCAGATAACGGTATCTGCATCATGGGGGATTTCTTGCCTCATGGGCTGACTGTTAGTTAACTAGCTAGTAAGTTTAACCAGAATAGGGTCAGGAATAGGGGGATCGAATCAGAACCTATAGAAATACACGACACCCACTCCACGCTAACTATGGTCATATCTACTAATCTATGCATAGTATAACATAGTACAACATACTATAGAGTATAGTGTATACCTTACCACCCCAAAATACATAAATGCATTTCGAAATTTTCAAATATACTGAAAAATTGCAGTCATATATATTGTATGCACTTAAGCTATGAATTAGATGCAAAAGTGAACACGCATTGTTATGCATTATTGATTGTTGGTATATGAGAAATACACATGAAATGGCTCTTAATATGGCTATACAGAAAAAAAGTCGAAACCATTTCATCACATAAAATCTATTGCGAACATACCAGCGGGCAGCTAAAGTCTATAAAGTCTATAAAGTATCTAAAATAGAAATCTTAGTTCTCTAGGAATAGTCTCTTACTTTAAGCAGAAAATCAGTGTCCCGGGAAAAAATATATAGAAAAATATTTTAGGGGCTTGCTGAAAAAAGTTGCTGTCCGTGAACTGGATTGTAATTGTTCATGTGACTTTATTTTTAAAGTTGAAGGCCGAATTCAGGGAACGCCGTGTGCGAGTTTACTCAAAAGTCTCTATTTCTGTTCCGGAGAGAACATCATATCATTCAGGCTTTCGAAAAAACTGTCAACAGCTTCATGGGAAAGTTCCACTAAGTCGGAAATAGGGGTAACCATGCATTCATGCGCATGATTGTCTCCATTGACATTCTGATTTGCATTGCTGACAGAAGGTCGTACCTGTTCGATGCTGCTTTCATCTTGAACTTCACTACTCTTCAATCGCAGTGGTGAAGATTCCAGGAATGCCGTCATCAGAATTGGCAGCCTTTGAGGGCAGCACAGTGCGTGAACCTTGGTAGGAACCAACAGTGTATCTGCATCCACCGGCGCATCCGATTGTAGCGTCAGACAGGTGTCTAACACGCATTCTTCTCCGCATAGCAGACACCTTAGTACAGGTAAAACACACCTTTGCCACATTGGTCGAAATGATAGAAACCAAGTCATGTTCAGGTCTCTAAGCCGGGATAGTCCCAGGATTTTTGATATCCGGTCCCGGTATCCAATGGCTAGGATCGTATCTTCCATTGTCGCGAGAGTTTGATCTGTGACATGGGTTGCCATAACGAAAAATAAGGACTAGGAATAGGATTCCCGCAATTAGTCCTAGGATCAGGGGAAGTCCGCCAAAAATCGAATGGACGAAGTCTGGAAAAATACCCAGTATGGCTTTGAATGGTGTTAATGCCATCGAAAATACTGTCTTAAATACCTTTGAGACCCCTGTGGTATCAGAAATATTTAAGATTTCGCTCAGAATTTCCGCGAAATGTACGGGGGAATTAGTTGATAATAATGTATGTATCTCTGCAGTCGTCTTTGCGACTTGTAGATCATACGTTTCTTTAGATGACGTGAGCCTTGTAGGCGTCTGAAGAAGCACTGTTTTCATTCTGCTTAAAGTGTCTATTCGAATAGAAGTAATTTTCAAACTGGGCCATGCCCTCGCCTCCCTGTCTGGAAAGGAGCTGGGGAACAAAGAACGTCCACAGCACTTGACCTTCGCCGTCGTAGTGACGAGATAAGGAGTCCCGGGCATAAGACTACAGCATCTGCGGTCTACAATAAGAATGTAACTCCCATTATAGAGTCTTTGAAAGAATGGTTCTATTTCAGTTGCAGGTGCGCCTTGCTGGTGACATGAAAGGTTGTATGAATTCCCTTCACAGGCTCCGTGCAAACTAATACCGTTACACAGAAGCGTGCCGCTTAGTGACATAGCACAATTGATGCCACTAAGAAACACTTTCTGTCCTTTGTTACTGACACATGCATGTGAATAGGGCAGGTTCCATGTTGTTTTAAGGTACCCCTTTCCCAATTTCTCGTACATGCCAGCCTGTATATATTTTTGGCAGTATTGAAACCTGAAGGTTGAGATTGGAATATTTATGATTCCGTGGATTATCCATTCACTGACAGGTCGTTCTGACATTGTCAACGGTAATCTTTCTAGTTTTTCAATGCTCAAGATTGTATAATCAGCACCCTTCTGCGCCATACCGATTTGTCTATCAGTAAGGTTAAAGATTTGAAATAGTGACGTTGTGTTGATTAAACGCCAAGGCACATAGCCTGAACGCAGATTTTGTAACGTCCAGCCAAGCTGTACAATAGAACGCAATTGTGACTGACCATGTTGTAATAACAGTAAGTCTTGCGATAATATATCGATTGCTGAAGACACAATGCTGTCCAATGAAAAAATTCTGGAGGACAGAGTCATTAACCCATTGTCCACTACAGAAAGTGATTTTTCCAAATTAATACGGTCAATTTCCCGTATTCTTTCTGCTGTCTCAATTTGAGTAACCTTCCAGGCCTCATTGTATGCTGCATATACAGAGGCTGCTATGAAACGCTTTTGACGCTGTTTGCGTGGTCCCATTATGAAATCACGCAAGTCAGCACCATCAGTAAGTAAAGTTAGGTGTTGCTTAATTTCAGGCAGTGTGGAAGTTTGTAGCCATTGAAGGCATAATTTGCCCACACTGTAGGTTGTTATTATCCCTGGGTGATGTCTTTGGGGATATCTAGGGTCTGGCCTGTTCATTTTGAAACCCTGTGTTTTATTCAGGAATCTATCTTGACAGTTATTTGTATCTGTGCGCCAGATCAACCATTGTTTCCAATCAGGATGTGTTCTGTTTTGGTTAAGTATATGGTTTATGTCTATTTCTTCATCTGTTTCAGAGTTATTGCTAAACATTGTTGGCTTTGGAATAGACAGGTTATTTAAATCTTTGATTTTGGCTAAGCCAAGACAGGTGGTTTGTTGAACGGTGTCATTTAAAAATATCATTTGTTCTGGGATCATGCAGGCTCTAAACAAAGCTTCTATACCCTGTACTTGCCATTCTTTTGTACCCCAAACACTTTTCAAATCAACATGTTTGTCCCAATAATCAAATCCAAAAGTATTCATTTTTTCAAAGAAAGAATCTGAATATATCAATTTTGTGTTGGTTATCATGGTTTTCATCCCTGTCTTGTTTGACAATTTGTAATAAAATGTTTCAGCATTAGTTATGTTAAAACCTGAAAAATATGAATATTTGCCATACACGGTTCTAGAGCTCCCTTTTGGAGGTGTAGCACAATGTTCCCATTGATTAAAATTTAAAACATTTCTAGGTTGTGCAGATTTATGCAAGAAATGGTTACCATAATGGTTATAGCAGTACATGCTGTCATAATTTGTAGAACCCTGCAAATAATCATGTTTTGTAAATTTAGCAGACATTACTAAGTCAGACATCATATTGTTTATACTTTCAAAGTCCCAATCATCAGCAAATGAGTTTGGTTTTGCAAAGTCACTCAAGGAGATCTTGATTTGGTGTGGATATTTCAGGATCTCGACCGGACCATAAATTTCATAGTCAGTGTTGTCCCAGGCTACCCCACCAGATATTGGAATTGCTGTGAAGTTGGCTGAAGAAAGTTCTGAAGAAAGTTCTCTTTTCTCGACGTGTGAAGATGTGTGTGGTTTGAGGACCAAGTTGATGTTCTGACTTGCTGTGTCCATTTTAGCATATTTTCCCTCAATGAAGCGTCCCAAGGTAAATACCATGATGAGCCAAAGTATGAGGATAAATGCACCAAAACCCACCCAAAATTCAATCCATGGAGAAACTAGATATGTTTCTTTCAGTTGTTTCAAAAGTTCCTTCGCTTTGTCTTTAAAGGATTTTGATGATGGCTGTGTCTTTTGTTCGCTGAGGCCTTCAGAGGAATCATCGAAGTTGATGAAGTAACCGGATGCAGTTCTGTCAATTGTTCCAATTGGTTCAGGATTTTTGTTTCTCGCATTTTCACTTGGTACTTCTGTATAGATTGGTGTGTCTCTGCTAAATGTCTTTATTTGGGTTTTCAGAGGTCTAAGTTCTATTGCATTGTTGCATAGTCCTTGTTGTTCTTCTGTAGGCGTTTCGAATGTGATGAGCCTCTTTGATAGGACCTCTGTACTGGTAGCAAACCTTGGTGTTCTGCTACTTATTGGGAGTCCACTTGGCCTACTGTTGGTTATCGGCCACATGTTGTGGTTTTACCAGGTCGATGGATACAACTCGGTTCTCCTTTTTTCCAGCAAGTGGCGGTAGTACAACTGATCTTGTCCCGTTGACAGACAATACAGGAACTGCTTTTCTGTAAGAAGGCCCAAATTCCTTCTTTACCGCGATCTTCTCCCTGACTAGATCCCCGACTTTTGGAATCCAGACAGGTCTTGCTGGGACAGGTGGTGATTCTTCAGTGGTCGTTGGCTGTTCTTTCAACTGTATGTTGCTCAGGTCTTTTCTTGTTTTGTTTAAGTCCTGCAAAATAGCCAAACGGTCTTTGACATCAAAGCTTTTTTCTGTTACCACTGAAGTCTGACTATCAAGGTCAGAGATCAACATCCTAGTTCCGAATAATAATTCGTACGGACTGAATCCCTTCAGAGAATTTCTTGGCAAGTTATTTAGACTACGTTGGACACTTATTAGATGTTTGACCCACCCAGCTCCCGAACCTAATACCTTTGCCGTTATAGATTGCTTTATATCACGGTTTTTTCTTTCAACAATTCCGTTCCCCTCAGGGTGAAATGGACAAGAGTACCGCAATTGCACGCCCATGCTGACCATGGCCTCCTTATAAGCCCGAGAGCTAAAAGCAGGACCATTGTCCGAATGCAGAATTGCGTATGTGCCGATAAAGACCCGCAAATCTTTTATAACAGTTCTGGCGTCAGCCGTTCGCTGGGGCCACATCCATATGAATCTCGTGCATGAGTCCACTGCGACCAAGATATATTTATAGTTACCGTCCCTTTGTAAGGGACCACAGTGGTCTAGATAAACACAGGCTAATGGTTTATCCGAGATTAGAAGGGGCGTCTGTGCTGGACGTCTCACAGTTGATACTTTCATTTTTTGACATATTTCACATGCTAGAACATAGTTCCTTGTTTGTCTTCTCATTTGCGGCCACCAGTATCTCTGTTTTAATAATGATACTGTGGCTGAGACGCCAGCATGGGTAGAAGCAAGCCCTTCGTGTGCCGCTATTATTAGTCCTAATCTGTGTTCCATGTTTGGAATTGCCCTATCCCCCACTCCAGGGATTTGAGCAAAAGGAACATTGTTTTCATCTGTTATGTATGAGTACTTTAATGGAAAGCCTTTAGGGAGTGGTTCTATCGAATCCTTTTCAGAAGCGCTGACAGCTTGTAATATTTCGCTGTCTATTTTTGTTTTTGACCGGGTGATGGCAGCTACGGAAGCCGTTTGCACAGCTGCCTTCGCGGCCTCATCAGCCAATGAATTCCCTGCAACGTGAACGCCATCACGTTGATGACTCAGTGTATGTATCACGTGAGTCTTTGGTAGTTCTTTTTGTAAAAGAGCTACTTGTTCCCATAGCATTTTATGCTTGATTGTGCCTCCTTTCGCATCCTTGAAACCATTTTGAAGCCAGATCTGCAAGTATTCATTATAAGATTGAACGCAATAATACGAATCGCACACTATGAGTGTGGGGAATTCTCGATCGGTATTTTCAAGCGCCATCTTGAATGCTAGTAATTCAGCTCGCTGAGCTGTGCAATCTCCTAGAGATTGGGTCTTAGTTAGGGTTGGTTTAAATTTCCCTTCGTGCCAACGACCTTTAACAATCGCGCACGCAGCACTGTAAGCTTGTTTACCCCCTACTGCGGGTTGTGCTGATCCGTCTGTATATATTATACAGCCGTATTGGTCTAGAGGCAGAATTTCGGTTGGCAGAGGACATTCGAATTCATATTGTATTGTAGAAATTCTTGTGTTTTTAAGTAAGGATCAAATTCGTACACCACGTCTGTTGCAGCAAGAGAGTTAGCCCATTGTATCCATCTCGGATGGAGTGCTTTCGCATTAGGAATGCTTGCCTTTGTTACCGCCTCTAAGGCTGGTATTGGTGTCACGATTATTATTCGTTTACCTTGTGCCAGGGCTCGTTCTTTTGCTATAGCTGTCTGTGTTGCTGTAAGAATTTTTTCCGTTGGGCTAAATTTCATTTCAGCCTTAGTGTACAAGTGCGATTTAAATGCAATTGGTACCTTATCTCCCTCATTAGAGGTTAGGTATGTGAATCCGCATCTCCCTGGGATGACTCGGATCACAAGGTTGCGTGTATTATCACGGGTTTCTAATTTTGTTTTAATTAGCATGTCTGTTTGTAAGGATCTCAAAATTTCTGTGTGTGCTTGAGTCCAACTGGATCTTTTAAAGTCTGGTTTAATTAGATCGTAAAGGGGTTTGACCCTTTCTGCGTAATTTGCAATGTAAGTTCTTCCGAAATTTAGGAAGCCTAGAATTGACTGTAGGTTTTTTAGTGTTTTAGGAGCTTGGATTACGGCACATTTCTCTAGGAAATTGTCTGCCAGGCTTTTGCCTTCACTTGATAACTCATATCCTAAGAATAGGACCGTCAGATGGGCAATTCTGGACTTTTTGAAGTTGAATTTGTAACCCTCTGCAGCGAAACCAAGTATTATGGTGTTCACTCTTTTCAAGTGAGTTTCCAAGTCATCATCTGTTAAGTAAATGTCATCGACATAAGATAATGCTTCATCATCATATAGTTGTAGTAATTCTGTTACTCTCGCTGAGAATACCCCCGGGCTGTTCTTGTACCCCTGGGCTAACCGACAGAATTGTTTTTGAGTGCCATTTACTGAAAATGCAGTTAAATATCTGCTCTCTGGTGCTATGTTTTGACAAAAGAATCCATTGGAGATGTCCAAGGTTGTTTTGTATTTTTTGCGCACTATGTTATTCATTAGTGCAGCACTGTGTGAGTTTTGCACTGCAAAAGTTTTGCAACATGTGTTAAGGTGTCGGTAATCCAAAACTAGACGGTACGAATTGTCTGGTTTGGAGACCGGAAACAAAGGATTGTTCATTTGTGAGGTGCAAGTTTCAATCACCCCCTGGTATTCTAGCTGATCTAGTATTTCATTTACTTGTTTTTTAGCTTCTTGCTTAATTGGGTACTGCCTTTGTGCAGTTGGTTGTGATTTTAACTGGACTTTGTGAGGAGGAGAATCCTCATCCCATCCTACATGATTTTTATATAAAGCAGGTGCTAAGGCCACTGCCCACTTTCTAGCAAGTGTATATTTTTTATGAATCGGTATTTGATTCGAGAAGGCAGGCATAATTACTTCTTCGCCATGAGGGCACTCCCTGACAAACTCCGGTGGCCAGTCTTTTTCAGCTAGAAGGATGTCATAGCCCTTGGATAGATTATCCCAAAATAGTCCCCTTATTTTCCTAGTCTTATCTCCCTCTATACGTAATGTTATCTCGTATATTTTGTGGGGCTTGCTAACTCTGGTATCTGCAGTTTCCACTTGAAGGTATTCATTCGTGTCCACTGTCTCCAGATGATTCATAAGGACTTTGCGAGCTATGCTCACCTCTGCTGCGCTGTCTAGCATTGTCTGAGCCCACTCTCCGTTTTTCAGTTGTGTCCTCAGTATTCTCGGCATTGTTAACTACCTTGATACTGGCTACCTTCTTTTTTGGAAATTGTGATTTCTTTTTCAGTTGAGCAGGTTCCTTGTCTTTGGACTTGGCGTGCTCTTCTGATCGTCCTCTTCTTTCCGATTTCTGCGAGGAATTCTGAAAAGATTGAGACGGACGTGTATCAATGTCTTGATATCTATCAGGTTTTTTAATATTATCCCTATTTCTAAGGTTATATCTATTCCCAGAGGGGTCACTCTGGGGTGACCTTTGTCTCGGGTTTGGAGATTTCTCTCTTCGCCTAGGAGACCTTCCTCTGGACTGGAATTTCTTTTCTTTAGGATTGGATTGTTTATTTCCATCCCAGTTCTTTTTTGGTGAATTATTATTAAAAAATATTTTTTCTGGACTTGTAGTCAGTTGCGGTTTTACTGGTATTCCACCTAGACTATCTCTGCCTAGTTCTTCATAGGATTTTTCTATGATTCTGGCAATTTCAGCTGGTTGGTCTGCTATATCTGTCTCTTTTAACCTCTGGCGGATCGCCACGTTTGCTGCTTCACCCTTTATGTTGGCTAGTAATATAGCCGAGACCTGCTTGAAGTCTTTCAGTAATTTCATACCAAGAGTTAAAGCAGGTTCTGGACCGTATTCATCTTGAATTTGTTTTAGCACATCTGGTATTACCGAAATGGATGGAACACCGTGCGTTTTTGTGTAGATTGAAGCAAAGACCGTACCCCAAGTGTCACAGTCCTCAATGTGTGGTGCGATTCCCATTGGGAGACATATAGTCAGAATCCTGTGCTTTTCTAATGGGGTGGTGTCAGGAAACACCGCCTCTATTTGGGTGATTTTCTGTGCCAACCAGAATGGTATCTGTTCCCGTTTAGCTGGAACTTTACCTAGGCAGGATTGGATGTTCTGTGGTGTGATTTTATTTGTGTTCCCCTGGTGAGGGGTCAGCTGTGGAATTTTAATCGCTGGCTGAATTGTTGAAGTCCGCATTACATACTGAACTAATTGTCTGTGAATTTTTAGTAGTTGTTTTAGCTGTATTAATAGCTCTGGTGCAGTCATCTCGTCGATGTCTGGATGTGGTGTGTATCCGGCTAAGACCGGCCACGTTGCTCCTGGTCTTCCTAAAGGACCGAGCCTTGTAATGTGATTATTATGTTTTAGGGCGCCATCAAATAAGAGCAAATGCTCTTGGAATTTGAGTGGTACTTCCACCTCCTCGAAAGGAGTGTACGTTTCAGGAGGTTCCTCTACTTTGTAATAGTGGAAGTACTTTGTTACAGCATTTGCTGCTGGAAAATGTATCCATGTATAGTATACCTCTGTCTGCCGATATTCGTGTGCCTCAATTACGAATATGACTGTGCCACCTCTAGGTGTCAGTCCATTTTCTATAAGTTTTAAGGTTATAGATCTCCTTTTGGCGACCTGGATGAGTATTATATCCGGGTCTGCTGTTTGCATGGTAGCATCAGCATCTGCTATTTCAGTAGCTAATCTAATTGCCTCTCTTTCTCCATCACTGTCTCCCATTTTACTGACAGGATGGTATTATTTTTATTTGCAGATCAGGTTTCTTTATGGAAACAGAGATTAGGTGCACAATATTTTGGAACTGTTTTATCCTTCAACGTTGACTAGACCAAGAACCGTACATAGGAGTTCCCTCCTGCGAGGTTTTGGAGGATATAATAACCTTTCACCCACTCCAGACGTCTTTGGAGTATTTGGGAAAAGGGGTCTGAGTGAGAAAGCACGACTGAGTTACTCTAAATGTCTTACGTTAGTTTTATCGCCCTTTCCAAACGCGTTGGGCGCCATGTAGTGTAGCTCCTATTTTCCCAATAGGCTCTGCGCATTGGAATAGTACCTACAGCAGTAAAGACCTAGGCCAGACGTTAACTAGGTCTACTACTGTCGAAACTAGACTTAATTTTTGGGTTTGCCAGCTAAGCTCAGAGTTCGCTAGAAACTTTCTCGAATGTTCAAGGAAGGATGAACTCCCCTGATTAGACAAGAAGGGATTTAGTTTCTGACAACCATAGAACATGACAACTTTGCTCTCCCCTAATCAAGAGTCAATCTCGAGAGTCGTGTGAGCACAAGGCAATTATTTTACTCAGTCAGTACGTGCATTCTTAGTCTCATCAGAATGTAGAGAAAAGGAAGAGACGGGCGTGTTCAATAAAAGATGTTATTTATTGATCAGTCTCTTTTCTCGTACAAGAGAAATGGATCGATATTATTGCAATACTTATAGTTAAGTAAAGTGCATACATTAGAAGCAATAGTATAAAATAATATTGTAAAAACATTGATATGGTTTCTGAGCCATATGATGTTTAAAATGATTAAAATATATTTACATACACATATACATTTGACTAAACGTACTCAACTGGTGTTTCTAAATACGCCTACCCCGTGTACCTGACCTAAGTCTAATGCGTGGGCGGGAATAGAAAGTTACAGTTTAGTTTAAGTTTGTTTTTGCCAAGTGAATAACTAAAGAATTCTCTAGGAGGGGTTATTCAGTTCTGTACCTGGAATTTAGGATGAATGAGGAATGGTATCTCTTTCTCTGCTCTCGATATTCCAGGCTGCCTGCGAGGGCTGCCCAGAAGCGCCGGTGCTGGGTCTCTCGGCTTGAGATAGCAGCGCGTCTCTCAGCGCGTCAGGAAGGCGGGGCTGCTGCCTGCGGGGTCTGCTTCTGCTCTCGGCTTCGGCAAGTATGGCTGCTCCGTCTTGTCACCACGCGTGTGTTTGCATAGGGCAAGGTCGGCAATATTTATACCTTAAAGGTGCCGAGATTGACGTAAGGATGGACATAGGTACGTCAATAAAGATGTCATACGACTTGCTCGTTAGCACATTCTTTACTAAAGTTCTCTGTGAAATCAAAACAATGGCCGCACGGATTATCCAGGTTGTCATAGGTTTGATTTGTTATGAGAACGTCGTATGCCTTATCAGGGGCTGGAGGAATATCGCTTGTCTAATTAGATCTCAAGCGTTAAGACCTAATCAGATAACACGTTCCTGTGCCGTAGTGTGACTGCGTCAGATAACGGTATCTGCATCATGGGGGATTTCTTGCCTCATGGGCTGACTGTTAGTTAACTAGCTAGTAAGTTTAACCAGAATAGGGTCAGGAATAGGGGGATCGAATCAGAACCTATAGAAATACACGACAATGCCAACTTCTAAAAGTGGCACTTCTACACTAGACACAATCATGCCGCATATACCATTGCGCAGCATTCAATCTCACGAGTTCGCACATACCAAACTCGACCCTGCACTCCCCACACATCAGGAACTACCATGGGCATACATATTCCCCATTCATTCCTATGGGAGGGCAGGTCACTCACCACACACACACAGAGAGCTCACACACTTTACACTGTACCACAGTGAAAAAGTGCGCAAAGGCCTAAAATCATCAACACTAGGTCACAGAAACAGGCTAGGAAAAAGCAAAAAGTTTCGGGGTGAACCTGCCAAAGAGGGCCAGGTCCAACAGCATTCATATTACTTCATTTTTAAAATGTGTACCTCTATCTGATTCCAAAGAGGTCAGAATTCAAAATCGCTGTATCAATTCTCTAAAGCAGTTTAGCTATAGTTAAACTGTCATTGCGTCTTGTAGGGTAAACTTCCACCCAACAAGAGAACAAACACACAATCACAAGGACGTATTTTAATCGATTGCAAGGGGGCATTTCAACAAAATTAATCTGCATGTGTGTAAAAGGACCTCCTGACTTTCCGATATGACTGGTACTGACCAATGTTTATCCTCCTGCATTTTTGTTGTTGACATGTCACACATCTCTGACAAAGACTATCTGCAATGGCTCTGAACAGAGCATCTCTTCCCACATGTGCAGGAGCATGGCAATTCCTTGTCATAGGTGACAACAGACTATCTGGTAAAACTGGTCTCCCATCTGTGTACACCCAAACCTCATCCTCTTGTTGACGATTGCATCATGCTTAAATCCACTCTCCTCTTTCAATTTGGTGTACTGCATCTTGTAATTCTTTGATCTCTTCCCAGGCTTCTACGACTGAAAACATTAGTCTGCATTTTGTGTCATCAGACTCATTGAGTGCATAAGAATTTAGAGCACAATAGCGCGCAGTCTCATCTGCATAGTGATTGTCGACCGTCACATAATCGTGGCCAGTTTGGAGGGCGTAAAACTTCACCACCGCAATCTGCGCTGGCAGTTGTAGTCTCATCAGTAGGTTTTTCACACTCTCTCTCGTTTTGTATGGGTGAACCCGAAGAGGTCATGTACCCATGTTGAGACCACTACTGCTCAAAATCGTGAACAACTCCAAAACCATATTGACTTTCTGTAAATATGGTTACTCTCATTTGTTCGATAATGCTGCAAGCCCTGGTAAGTGCAATCAATTCAGCCACTTGTGCTGAATACACTCCTTTGAACCACGTTGCTTTGACTATACCCACCATGGTACAGATAGCATATGTAGCACACAAGGTACCTCCGGAATCTCTCAAACAGGATCCATCCACAAACAGGACATTATCTGACCCAGGCAATGGGACATTTTGGATGTCAGGACGCTGTTTGGTACATAGTTCAGTCATTTCCAAACAATCATGATCCGCTTCATCCATCACAACTTCATGACCTGGCAAAGGCATCAAGGTAGCTGGGTTCAAACTCGTGCATCTTGTTACAATCACATTCTCAGCTCCCAAAATCACTTGCTCATATTTGGTTAACACGCTACTTATAAGATGTTGGTTTCTAGTTTGAGTAAGCAGAATCTCAACAGAATGCGGGGCATACACTTTCAAAGGGTGACCCATCAGAATGTTCTCAGACTGCTCCAAACTCAGACATGTTGCAGAAACAGCTTTCAAACACCCAGGCAACACAGCAGTTACAGGATCTAATGTAGCTGGAAAGTATGTACCAGGTCTGCGAGCAGTTCCATTCATTTGCGTTAGATCAAATGGTACACAACCTTCGCGCTCACTGCAGAACAATGTAAAACTCTTATTAAAATCAGGCAGTCCCAATGCTGGAGCTCAACACAAGTTCTCTCGCAGTTCCTGGAAAGAGCGTATGCATTCCTCATCCCATGAAAGGGGATCAGACACATCTTTATGTGTATGTCTTTGAAGTGGCTTGGCTACGAGGGAAAAGTTTGGCATCCACTGCCTGCAATAACCAACCTTTCCCAGAAACATGCAAACCTCTTTTTAAGTACCTGGCGGATGCAGCTGTAAAATAGCCATGATCCGATCCTGTGACACTTTTCTGACTCATTTTTCAATGTGATGTCCCAAATGAAGAACTTCTCTTTTGCAAAATTGGATTTTTGCTGGTGACACCTTATGTCCACTTATTGCCAAATGATTCAATAAAGCAATAGTGTCACAGACACAGCGTTTCAGTACTGGATGCGACCAACAAATCATCTATGTATTGCACCAGCACAGAATAGTTTGTCATTTCCAATGATTCTAAATTTCTTTTCAATATTTGGTTGAAAATCAAAGGATTCCCAGTATACCCTTGTGGAACTCTGCACCATGCCAAGATACGGTTTCCAAACCGGAGCACAAACAAATATTGGCTATCCGGATGCAAGGGGATTGAGAAAAAGGCTTGACATAAGTCAATTGCTGAAAACCATTCAGCCTCACAAGGAACCTGGTATAAAATCACAGCAGCGTTTGGTACAATTGGACAACATGGTATCACAATTTGATTGATTTTTCTTAAATCCTGCATGATTCTATATTTCCTGTTTGGTTTTCGAATACCCATGATAGGTGAATTACACTGACCTCCCAAAATCTTTCTCAGAATTCCTTGCTCAACCAGGGTCTCAATCAAAGGAGTTATGCCTGCACTCGGGTTATACACTGGAGTTCTAGGAAATTCTGCATTTGGCTTCACTGTGAATCAAATTGGAGCTACTCCTTTCATCAAACCAATATCCTTTCCTGTAAAGTCCCACACCTCCCGTAAAACTGTATGTCGCAGCTCAAGTGGTAAATTACATTCAGTAAGCAAAGGATATAACCCCTCTACTTCTGTCAT